>NC_046163.1:5031667-5331667 GCF_011064425.1 Rattus rattus | reverse complement strand
GGGTTAGGGGCAGGACTTTGTGCTCACTCCACCCTCTCACTGCTGGAATTTTTATCTGGTTTAAACCCACGTAGGTTGTGCAAGCCGTCACAGTCTGTGTAAGCTCCGATGAACATCGGCCCTGTTGTGTCTAGAGGACATTGTTTCCTTGGAATCATCCTGGATTTTACAGTCTTCCTGCTTCTGCTTCTGCTTAGGTCCCTGAGCTGTGAAGGAAAAATGTGATGAAGACGGGCCATTTAGGGCTGGGCATTCCAAGGTCTCTCACTATGCACTTTGACCAGTTGTGGCTCTCCATGTTAATTACCATCAATCATAGTTTTAAATCAATAATTCAATGTCTCTCAGCTTTCCTAGGAACTGTGAGTCACAGGTCTAGGTGTTATAAAAAGGCATCACAATAGTTATATTATATATTATATATATAATATATATATATTGCTATATTATATTATAGCACTATACAGCCACATAGCAGAATAACTGAACGCCTGCAATTAATATAAATTCAAGGGCAGAAAGAATGTCTTAAAGAAAACATGTGAAAGGAGAGAAAAATCTACCTACCATTTTATCCAAAGCAAACTCACTTTCCATTTAAAATTTTTATTTAAAAAATTAAGAATAGCAACCCAGCTTCACTAACTTTGTGGTCTATTAGTGTTTGTTCCATATCGATTTAAAACCATTCCCCACCCTCATAAAACATTTCTTGCTAACAATAAGCAGTAACTAATGTTCTACAACTTTTGTCAACACCTGATCTCTGCACCACTGCCATTCACTGAAGAATGTGAAACTCCCTCGACATTCATTTTTATCCCTGTCCACTCATGTTTTCAGAATGGCTCACATCTGTGTTTGACGTTTTAGACATTTTTTTTCCTTGTCTGAGTCACCACCAGTGACATCGTTTCTTGTCTCAGTCTGTCCACTCATTCCTGCGGCACACCCTGAAATTGGTCAACTTCTAAAGTGGTTTCAGATCTGATAACATTTTAGACAACCTTTAACCAACTACTCTAGTTCATTATTGGTTGCCTTTGGTAAGTCCTGCAATTAATTCAACATTGCCTACTTTAGAGCTGCCTCTCTTCCTGTCTGCCTTTGTTCCTTCCTCTCTTGACTAACGTCAAGCTTTGCTTCTCCTTCCTCATTCCTTTTTATTTTTAAGTAAAGAATAGAGTTTATTCAGGGCATGGGGAGAAAGGTTGAGAGGGTAGTACAGAGAGAGAGGGGGGGAAGGAGGGAGGAGAAGGGGGGAGGGAGGGAGAAGAGGGGGGGAGGGGGGGAGGAGAGGAGGAGAGGGGGAAAGAGGGGGAGGAGGGGGGGAGGGGAGGGGGGGGGAGGAGCGGGGGGGAGGAGGAGGGGAGGAGGAGGAAAGGAGGGGAGGGGAGGGGAGGGGGGAGGGGGGAGGGGGAGGGAAGAAGAGAAGAGAAGAGAAGAGAAGAGAAGAGAAGAGAAGAGAAGAGAAGAGAAGAGAAGAGAAGAGAAGAGAAGTAGAAGAGGCAGGCCATGAGCACATGGAGCAGGGAAGGGGCAAGATGGCAGAGCAGGAACAAGAAGACGAGAACAAGAGCCTCCTTCCTCCTTCTTAACAGCCCATAGCTGCCCTGTCCTGTCTCGTTCTTCCACTATACCTTCCTGACAGCACAGGGCATTGGATGAGCCTCGTGGTTCTCACTTTAAAATCTTCAGATGATTTGGTGGAAAAAAGATGATCAAATAGATGCCCCACAAGTCACCCAAACAGACCTCCCCTGACCCTCAGTGGGGACTTTCGGTTCTAATTATCAGGTGTAAGGCAAGCATCGGCCCCTCCACCACACACTCACTAAGATTGTACTGAAGGTTCAGTTCTCTGCTATTTTAAGAGAAAGAGGGATTCTTTCCTCAATACCCCAAAATCTGGCTTCCCACCACCTTTCTGTATCCTTCCCCAACCCCCCTTCCCCTGGCCCTTCCCACCACCTTCTTTAGCTTTTTTTTTTTTTATTAACTTGCTTATTTACTAAGGAGGTTTCTGACTTCTAATCCCTCCCCCTGGCCCTTCCCATCCTCCCCCCCATTGCCACCCTCCCCCCAACAATCACGTTCACTGGGGGTTCAGTCTTAGCAGGACCCAGGGCTTCCCCTTCCACTGGTGCTCTTACTAGGATATTCATTGCTACCTATGAGGTTGGAGCCCAGAGTCAGTCCATGTATAGTCTTTAGGGAGATGAGTAAATTTTATGGGGGATGCTATCATGTAAATCCATCCTCATATATCAGGGCCTCTGCTTTTGCAAACCTGTGCAGCATAAATATTCACTTAAATTTAATATTCGCCTGTGTGGGTTGCTCTGGCCATGTGACACAGGGCCCAGCTCACAGGTAATACAGTCACAAAACAACAGGAAGGAATGATGGCCAATGATGAAGAAACAAGACCAGGAAAGGGGAAGGAGGGGACATGGGGTCAGGTTCAGTAGGGAAGAGAACCTGTTCATCTTGCAATCTTCTAGCTCATGATCTAGTACAATGTTTGTGAAATCATAAAATGTCAGAGTTCCCTAAGACAATAGAGAAAAGTGAAATGCAAACAGCCTCAATGGGAATACTTTTGTCCATGTCATGTGTCAAATGTGTTTCTATTTCCTGATGAAAGTAGACACTTCTTGACTCCATTTCCTTTAGCTTCCTTATTCCTTATGGAGTTCAAGAAAGGCTTCTGCGATGTCCATTTATTCCGGTCCTGAAGTTCTTGGACCACTGATTTGTGGAATAAATAGGGCTCATAGTTTGTATCTATCATTCCCATAGAGGGCTATGTTCCTTGACGTTCATCTTGAACTTCACATTTAATACCTAATTAATGTAGATTATAGCCACAGGAACCAAATTCATACTGACATCCTCATACTGAATGTGCTGCCAACACACACACTCATCATGTTTGAGAAGCTTACCCTGGTTGAAAGACAATTCTTTTCCATGTCTACTTAGAAGGGATAGGTATAATATCAGCAATAGTATCGCACATAATAGTAGGACCCAGAGCTGTTGATCTTCAACTGCCTGCTCTAACTTTAACATCGGAAACTCCCAGCGTGTCGTCCTAAGACCTGTGAGATAAAGCGGCACAGAGCAGCTAACTGGGAGGAAAGACTCTAGTCCACTTCGGTTTGAGAGGCAGACACGGAATCTCTATGAAGAGAGATTTCCATTCAGGATGACACGAGCGCCCTTTTATAAATGTCAGTTTATTCGTTTGTACCAAGTCTGGAGATTTACAGACTCCTCAGAATACCTCATTGGGATTCACTTTCCGCTCCCGCCAAATGCTTTTCTCTTCCAAACTTCATTTTCCTGAGCCAATTGTAACTTCCTTTACCTCCACTGCAGATCTCTGTGATCTTTGATTTTCTGTGTTTGTTGCTATTGTTGCTGTTTTTGGTTTTTTGTTGTTCACTTGTTTTTTTGTTTGTTTGTTTGTTTTCTTTTTGGTTTTTTTTTGTTGTTGTTGTTTTTGCTTTTTGATCCTTTTGTTCTCCAAGAAACTCACCTGGTCATTCCTCTACAAGCTTTTGTAAATCTAGTAAGGTCAGTTTTAACCTTCTTCAAACACATCGAGCACCTAGCATGTGGAAAGTACTGTTTATGGCATATTCGTGTGCAATTCTGCTTGATATTTACAACAACACTCACAGTTATGCTTTCAGTGTGTCATAATATCCATACTTGACATATGAAGTTACAGCTGTCTTGGTCAGGTTTCAAGCTTTTTAACTAAATGAACCAGCTCTCAAATACATCTCTAAAGCTTTAAAAAATTTTGTCATTACTGGACCTATTATAATTTATAATGTTCCCACCATCTAGAGGAAAACACCATGTGGCAGTCCTCCTTTGTAAATTTATATTTTGGGTGCCAAATGAGAGCAATATGAATAAGCTGTACTTAACCACATGTTTATAATAAAATAGGATTAGCAAATTTAAAACAATGACTTAGCAATTACTTTATTTTTGGCCCAAATATAATTTATCTGGGAGTTTGAAAAAAGATCAAATAGATATTTCTTCTTATCTACATAATAGAGGTTTACTATATGCATTTTTTAAAAAATAAAATTGCTTAGAATCAAAGTACAGAGACACTAGGTTATTTCAGATTCAGTGTCTGCTATATCTTGCCGGCCTCTCTGGAAGTCCTTGTAACCAGGCAAACACATTACTGCTATGGCATTAACTCCTGGAACAAATTAAGGCCTGCGGTCTTTGGGGAGCTGGGCCACTTTGGACTTCATCTCAAACTGAAGCCTAAAGGATTCAACCATAAAGCTCACACAGATGTACCCACAAATGCAGAAACCTGGCAACCCACCAGGAACATGCTCTTCTTGGGTGTCTAATTTGTCTTTTTGATATAAAGTGGAGTGCCAAGTTTAAACATTTATGTCTTTAATAAGGGTACATTTTGTTTTAAGAGTAACTTAAATAAACAAGTGAGCAAGGATGGAGGGGCCGGGTGCATGGGTAGCAGAATGGAAGAACCTGGGTGTGGGAGCCAGGGATTCATTAAGACGTGAGCAGGCTTTAAAAAATACCACCAGAGCTGGAGCACCACGATTTCATGGGAACGAAAGGAGGGTGTGTCTATACATCTAAAATGTCCCTTTGCCTTGAAGCCAGATTCTCCTTGCTTCAAAGCACTAGCCCACGACGAAATCCTTGCAGAACCAAAGAATCAGAGTTGTAGAATCAGATTTCATATTTCTCACTAGCCTGGCTTTAGGAGAGCCCAGAACATATAACCACAACCAGAAAGAACCAGAAGTTTCTTTCTCGTTTATTCCTTCATTCCTCCGTTCATTTGTTTGTTAGGTAGTTTGTTAGTTTATTTGGGTTTTTCAACACAGGGTTCCTTTGGTTGGCCCAGAACTAGCTCTGTAGACAAGGCTGGCCTTGAACTCACAGGGATACATCTGCCTTTGCCTCCCCGGTGCTGGGACTAATGGCACGCACCACCACCACCACCACCACCCACCCACCCCCCAGCTAATCAGAAGTTTCTTTATCCTGGCATTGCATAGCATCACCACTGAACGCCCTGTGCTGGGGATTTCCCAGTCTGTGCCTCCATGACAGACCTGTGGTGAAGGTGGAATGGAGGAGAGTGTCTTCCGCCTGGGTCCGCCTCATTTTCTTATTGCAATGCTCTTTATCAATATTTCTGCTCGTCTTTGTTTTGCTCTTGAATGGCCCACATTTCTCTGTTCTCACTCTATTTCTCTGCCTTTTGTCTTAACTCGATTGTGAAGGTAAGGATCTGGGTTCAGTAGCCAATGGAAAGCCTGAAGCATATCAGTTTGTGAAGTGTGTGATCGCTCAAACACCTTATGTGGCTCCTGTAGACCAGCTACCGGACTCCAGTGCTCAAAGGTCCTCAGAAGTGAGCAGTACGGATCCACGTAGGGAAACACAGGACCAGAGGTTAAGCAGCTGCCTCCAAGCATAAGTTAAATGATACAGTAGAGATCACGTTCTCCTTTCTCTGGCATCCAAACCCTTGTGTCTCCATGGAAATGGGCTTGAAAGTTAAAAAGTGATGTTGAAATGTTATTCCTAATAGTAACCTAAGAGATTTCAGAGATGGATGTGGGAAGAGCCACAAAAAGAAACAAAAACAACAACAACAAAAAAAAGAGAAGAAAAGAAAAGGAAAGGAAAGGAAAGAAAAGAAAAGAAAAAACAACAACTGGAAGGGAGAAAAAAGCCCAGAGAGCTGGGAAACTGTGTTGCACACTCATAATACTGTGCAGAATTTCACTCCATCATAACTTCTGTTCCTCATGAAAACCTAGGTACTGACCTTAATTATGTTCTCAGTTTTGTGTTTTTAAAGTTAGGTCCCTTAAATGCAATAAACTGTCCAAAACTATCTTCTAATTTTCATTCCTCATACCCTCTTAGCCTCTCTCTCTCTCTCTCTCTCTCTCTCTCTCTCTCTCTCTCTCTCTCTCTCTCTCTCTCTCGGGCAATGCAGGCAGGGGACTGGTTCCTTAATGAATGGAAATCTACAGGCCCTGCCCTTAGGGAGCACTTGAACCCGGCTCTCTGCACCTACTCAGCGTTCACAGTCACTGGCCACCAAGGATACCTGGCATTCAGAACAGCTTCGGTTTTAAATGGCAAATCCTCTAGGAAAAGACTGTTTATGCCTTTCTCAGATTTTTCTATAATTTTTAACTCCTTCTGAGGCACTCTCGGTTCCACTGCAGCTTGTTAGGAAAGGCAAAGGCATCTGGAGATGGCATCCTAGAGAACTCTGAGTTGGTGGCATGAGAGTCCCTAAGCCTTTAAGCCCTTTAGTGCCTGCTGATTGTTCTGTGCAAAGCTTTGAGCAATGAAGTTTGCGCTTGCTCCCATTCAGGTTCCAAAGGGACCGAGTGCCGGGGTAATGCATATTGAATCATTACATCCGAGCACCCCCAAACCCTACAGCATCACATATAGCACTGCATCCGGGCCTTCCCAAACCCCATTTTCTACCACATGACGTTTTCTTCTTTTTTTCTCTCACACAAATACTGACCATGTTTAACATCGTCTGGGCAGAAAAGCAATCTGTCTTCGCAGAGCTCAGCATGAAAACCCATGACTTACATCTGTTCCTGTCATGAAGTAAACTGATTCATAGCCCAGTTCCATTGTGTGCAGTACCTCTAATCTTCCAGAGTGCAAACAATTACTCTTTTACAAACTTTTTTTTAAATGCCTTTAAAGCTAACATACATCTTTGTGAGATCTCTTTTGGCAATTTTCCCTTTGGGATCCACGCCTGGCTAGTTTTCACTCATGTGGCCCCAAAATATTGATGTTTCATCTAGTTCACCAAAACCAAGAAGCTTGAATTTTAAGAGAGGGGAGAGAGAGAGAGAGAGAGAGAGAGAGAGAGAGAGAGAGAGAGAGAGAGAGAGAGAATAAAAGCAAATTAATCTACAAGTGCTTGGCATTCTAGAAGTTTGAATTTTGTCCTCTGTCCTCTGTCCTGTGTTGGGTTTCAGACCTGGGACAAATGGCTGAGGTACCTATTTAACATACCAAAGTGGACCTGGGCTCCAGATCCTCCCAGCATCCCTCAGTCCCTACCAGTTACAGGGCGTGGCTGGCACACCCTACCCTCTATGCTGAACCTACCAATCCAGGAGCTGGGTTTCCTCTCACCCAGCAGTCTCTTCTTCATTATATAGTCCAGTGCTCTCTCTCTCTCTCTCTCTCTCCTCCTCTCTCTCCTCTCCTCTCCATCTCCAACTCTCTTCTCTCTGTGCATGCACTTTCTCTTTCTCTTCCCCTCTATCTCCCTCTATCTGGTGACTTCACTGACCCCCGCTGTGTGGTTGGTGAGTTCACTCAAGAGCTGCCCCCCCCCCAATAAACCTGCCTTTGTACTTCAATTTGGCCTGTACTGGCTCATCTCATCGCTGGAGAATGCCTATCAGTCTCCATGAGAATTATATCTAAATCAAGGGGTAAACTCAAAATGATATATAATAATCTGGACCTCATACTCCTGGTGTGATATACATTTTAAATATGTAAGGCTAGAAGAGGGTTTGAAAAGCACTCCTAATAATGCTCAGCATTCTGCTGTCTTCGCTCTCAATGTTTTTCCCTTTTCTTTTTACTCAATACTGTACTGTAAATCTTCTAACACATAAAAGGTTTTAAAGTATCGTAAAATTGTGTATATCTTACTAAAGTCAGTGGAACCTGGATCTTTCTATAGTTGAACAGCTGGGTTGCTTCATTTGTCACCACTGTAGATGAAGAAAAGACGGATGTCATATGCACTTCCTGAATATTTGAATTATTTAATTGTGCAATCTGTATCTTACCTCACAGAAGAAAAAAAATTGACAAAATGGATTAAGGACTTGACTGTATGCTCTGAAGTAGTAAAACTTATAAGAAAAAAAATCCCGAGGACGGTCTAGAGCATTCACCATGGTTTCATGCACGTTTCTAAAAGCACAAGCAACGAAGGAAAATAGATGTCTGAGACTTCAAATATGTAAAATCCAATGCATATTTTAAAATAACAGCAGCAACAAATCACAAAACAGCCTATAAACTGGAGGGAAACTACTAATCTCGGCAAAACATTTCTTTAACGAGATGTTCATACCCAAAGTCTAGACGGGACTGCCACAGATCCATGCAGCAAAACAAAACCCTAGAGTGATAATCCAGTTAAAAATGAGCAAAGAGGGGTTGGGGATTTAGCTCAGTGGTAGAGCGCTTGCTGAGCAAGCGCAAGGCCCTGGGTTTGGTCCCCAGCTCCGAAAAAAAGAAAAGAAAAAAAATGAGCAAAGGAAATTCTTTGTCAGTCACCATTCTATTGCTGTGAAGAGACCCCATGGGCAAAGCAACGCCTATTTAAAGTTTGACAGATTTACCCAATTATCATGGCGGGAGCATGGTGGTATGCATGGCACTGGAGCAATGGCCGAGAGCTACATCCTGATCTGCAGGCTGTGTGTGTGTGTGTGTGTGTGTGTGTGTGTGTGTGTGTGTGTGAGAGAGAGAGAGAGAGAGAGAGAGAGAGAGAGAGAGAGAGAGAGAGAGAGAGAGAGAGAGAGAGAGAGAGAGAAAACGCCTTGTCATAAGCTTTTGAATCCTCAAAGCTAACCCCCCCAGTGACACAGTTCCTCCAACAAGAACACACCTACTACCCCAACAAGGCCAAGCCTCCTAACCTTTCTCACATGGTGCCACTCCCTGGTGGCTAAGCATTCACATATATTAGCCTGTGGGGGTCATTTCCCAGCAAATTCTGCATCTCCATGTCTGATGTCAAATCTTGGCCCTTTAGTCTTAAAACTCCTATCACTTTTGTTGACTTCTCTTTCTCAGGCTGGTTTCACACTGGGTGTGAAGCTTTCCTCAGCAGGAATCCCACAACTCTAGCACCTCCAACATCTTAGAATCTCTAACACAATCTAGGCTTCACCTTCACAGCTTCACAAAGTGGCCTCGCTAGGCCTCCATGTAGGGACAACTTGACCTCCTAATCCTTCTCAAATAGCCACTTCCTGGTGACTAAGCACTGAAGAGTCATTCTCATTTCAAATACCACAGAATATATAGAGATCTCCCCAAAGAAGATATGCAAATGGACAGAGGTATGTGGGAAGGAGCTAGAGAGCATGGGTCATAAGGGAAAAGCAAAGAAAACCGCCATAAGATTAAAACCTCGCTTGTATCAAAATACCATTTCCAGAGCATAAAACCAAACGATAAATGTTGCTAAGGATGGAGAAAGAACACTGTTACACGAAACATAAATTGATACAGCCAGTAAGGAAACCAATAAAAGTCCTTCAGAATTTAAAATTAGAATTACCATGTGGTCGAACTGACCCACTTAGGGGTGTTTCTTTAAAGGCATCATAGTCAGTATCTCCAAGAGCTATCGATCATCTTATGGTCATTGATGGCTCTGTCATCGATAGTAACTCAGACATGGAAATACACAGAATGTCTATTGATGAATGAACTGATAAATAAAAGGTAGCAGATACACGCATACAATAAAGCATTCTTTTGAAAAAGACAAAAATCTTACCATTTGCAACTACTGGATGTCTATGGAAGACTACGCTATGAAATAGACTTGACATGTACACTGAATTTATGCAAATAATCTAAAACAAATTCACTGCCATGAAGAGAGGAGGTCGATAGCCAAATACCCAGGTTACAGGAAATGGAGCTGTTGGTCAATGGATACCACGTTCCGGGTGTAAGGATTAGTAGGAATACCAACACAGGATGGATGGGATCCTTAAGTCCAACCATCATATCTGTTTCACTGACCTATGATTAATGTAATTGGATCTTACCCCCGAGTTCCCTATAACTTTCTGACAGTGGGTTTGTTGCATAAGAATTTACCTCACCCCATTTTTATTAGAAACTTAACTTTTAAAGTATGTAAGGAATCTCTATAAAATACTGTCAAATAAACTAGCAAGTATTTCCTGAGCCTCCATGGTGTACAAAGTACATCATACAAAGAACCATGCTGGGTGTGGTAGAGAATACAGGCCATGCTTCAGAAAAATGCCTTAGCAGTAGAAGGGAAGAGTCTATTTGTCCTCCAGGGTATTCACTCCCTGCTCTTCTGTATTAGTTAGGTAAATAGCATAAAGCAGAGAGAAGTAAGATAAATAAAGGAGATATAGTTAATAAGAGGACCACATAGGAAACATTTGATTTAATGAGATATCTAGTAGTGGTTGCTTTGAGTTTTGCCTTTGCATTAAGAGAAACGAAGCGCCTGGGATGAAACCGTAGACCCCAGAGAGTCAAGGTCCCTTTATAGGAGGATGTGGCATAGGCCCGACTTCCTCTAGAAAAGGTGAGTATGCAATGGGATGAAGTCTCCTGATTCTATTCACCATCCCACTGAAACCAATATTTTCGATACTGTTCTAGTTAAAATAGATATAAATAGTGCTCTGCTTTGTAAATGCTGTTGATGCTTCTACATTCCTTTCCCGAAATGTAATAAGACGAAACCGAGCCTTAAAGTGTAGTCAAAAGGCCTCACCTACTAGGATCCAAGCTGTGTGTAGTCTCAAAACAAAACAGCAATGAAAAGATGTCCTGTGGAAGAGCTTGAAGGGGCTCGAGACCCCATATGAACAACAATGCCAACCAACCAGAGCTTCCAGGGACTAAGCCACTACCCAAAGACTATACATGGACTGACCCTGGGCTCCATCCCCATAGGTAGCAATGAATAGCCCAGTAAGAGCACCAGTGGAAGGGGAAGCCCTTGGTCCTGCTAAGACTGAACCCCCAGTGAACGTGATTGTTGGGAGGAGGATGGTAATGGGGGAAGGATGGGGAGGGGAAGCTCATATAGAAGGGGAGGGAGAGAGGTTAGGGGGATGTTGGCCTGGAAACTGGGAAGGGGAATAAGAATTGAAATGTAAATAAGAAATACTCAAGTTAATAAAGATTAAAAAAAAAAGAAAGAAAAGAAAAGAAAAGATGTCCTGGCTTTGTTTTCGTGACATCCATTCGTCACAATCTAGACACTGAATCTACAGCCTGGATGTTAACGGCTGACAATATATAGCTATATAAATTTAATTTAAAATCAATGAACGTTCAAGTTTAAAATTTAGTTCCTCGTTTGCATTAGTCATACTTCAACGGCCAAATAATCTATGTGGTTACCACAGAGCAAAGAGCGTGAACAGGATCACCCTGGCGGCAAGATCTGTTGGACAGGATTTATCTAGTGTTGGGCAGCCCAGTGGCTCTTGACCATTGTTATGTTGTTATACAGGTTCTTGAAAATGGGGTGCAAAGTTGTCCATAATCTATAAAATTGTTGTAAGTATAAACATGAAGGAAACCCACACAGAGAGAGGATTTCCTCCTAGCCATAGAATTAGGCACAAACCACACCCAAACACCTGTTTCACAGAGAGATCCTTTATTGAGCAGGGAAGAAGGACTTTGAAGGCCTAGTTTTTGCTTTTTTTTTTTTTTAAGATTTTATTTATGTATGTGAGGACATTGTTGTTGCTGTCTTCAGACACACCAGAGGAGGGCATTGGATCCCATTACAGATGGTTGTGAGCCACCATGTGGTTTCTGGGAATCTAACTCGGGTCCTCTGGAAGAGCCGCCAGTACTCAGCCCGCAGGTGTGGTTTTTAATAAGAGGAAAAGGAAGAGTTTATGTTAGAATGGACTAGGATGTAGTGGTATATTTTGATTGGGCATATTAATTATGTAAGCCAAAATGAGCTTTTGATTGCTGGGCTTTGATAGCTGGACCTTGGTGGTCAGCCTCAGAAGGAGGAAGTCACTATTCCAAATAATGGAATAGACCTTGGGGGCTGGCTGGAGGAATGCAACCTAAAGGTTTTCTACAAGGAAGAGGGAGTAGGGAAGAAGGGCAAGGCCTGCCAGAGCCATCCTTGTTGTTGTTGGAACTGCCCAGAGTCCCTCAAGATGTAATATTAAAATCTTAAGGATAAATGAAAGGGAAGTGGTTCTCCCATTTCCTGTTATAAATTGTAATATTCATGAAATATCATCTATAGAATATATTCTGTTTTTAAGGCAGTCTACAAAGTAGATATGGTTCCATTTACCTGTCATCCCAACACTTGGGAGGCAGAATCAGGAGTAAGTAAAAATGGTGCTTCTGTCCCTAAAGAAAATTGATCTAAAATAAAAACAGAGACCATGGAACCTCTAAAGATGATCATATACAACTATGTTAAGGTTATTCAGTTATAAATAGAATGACCATAGGCCTTATTTTCCTTAGCACCCCCAGTTTCCAAGATGCCTTCTTGCCATGATTAGGGCATTTCCCCCTTTCATTTGGATGATGTATTTGATCCTCCCCACCTTCCCACTTCTGTGACCTCCCTGCACCCTGATCAGCGTCCTCTACACCCACACCTCCTTTTACAGGACTCCTGGTTCCTCTCTCATTTCCTGACACCTAGTCAGGGCCATCTGTGTGACTATTGAGTCGGACACAAATATTTAAAATGTATCTTGAAGTTCTGTTACCTAAGCAACAGTACTCAGTTCCCCCAAGGGCCATGATCTACCTGGATATAAGTTTTTAATGAGGATTACATTACAGTAGTACCAGGCATAGCATTCCTCCCGTGGAGTGCGTCTGAAATTCAATGAGAGAGCTTTAGGGCTTCTCCTTTTTGTGTCTTGTCCCTGTGGATTCAAATTTTCCTCTAGAGAGACAAAGATGATATACATTTAAAACATTCTTTTCTCAGTCAATATGTACTTCTGAAGTTCTTTCAGCTCCTTAAATATATAGTACCTATTTTTTGGTTTGTTGTTGTTGATGATGATGATGATGATGATGACGATGACGATGATAGTGGTGGTGATACATTTCAGTAGGAGTTTGTACTTCCATATAGCGGTCACCTTTGAATCAGGTCAAGTATGTCAAGATCTGTACATCTCCTCATCAAAGCAATAATCTTTATTTTTCTATTTATTGTCTAAATCCCCCCCCCAGAGAAGAAGTTTTGTCTATTTTATTTCCTTTACACCCTCAGAGCTAGAACATAATCCACACAGTTGAACTCAGTGATATTTAACTGAGTTAATGTCAATGGGTAAATGAAAGTATGAGCTTAAATGGAAGTCTTGGTGTAGGTTCTCGTGCCAAGAAAAGCCCATTTCTTATCCTGAAGTAGCATTTTATTAAGACCCCAACTATAAAGGTGTTAACTCAAGGCAAAAATGGGTTCATGAAACAGGTGCAAAAGTTCTATAGCAATTCAGAAGAAAACAATGGCATGCCAGAAAGTGAGCATTTAAGGCAGGTCTTAACCCAAGACTGAACTATTCCATTTATGGTTAACCTGGTATGTATGGAAAGGTATTGGTTTAGACTTTTAAAGTATGATAGTTTCCATTCTCAATTTGGGGGAGGGTGGGTTAAAAACCACATGAAAACCCATGGGGCACACATTTGGCTATGTCTATGAGTCCTTTTAAGAAACTTTAACTGAGGAAGGAAACCCCACCCCAATGTGGGTGGCACCATTACAACAGCTGAGGTCCTGGACTGACTAAAAAGAAGGGAGAAAGTCACTGAAGAAATGCTATTCTCCTTCCTCTGTTTCCTGCTTAGATGGAGCTGCTCCCAACACTATGCCTGCCCACAGCATGACGGACTTCATTCCCCTAATCATGAGCCAAAATTAAACCCTTCTTCCCTTTCACTCTTTTGTTAGGCACTTGGTCAGAGCAGCGAGAAAAGCAATTAATACAGCTAATAAAAGGTGTCTTTTATAAATGGTGCCTACCTCGAAAAGGCTAAGTGATTTAGCTGGTAAACATGTACTAAAAACTGTGTTATTGTTGATAAAGGTTTTGTATACTAAAGATTAGCAGTATAAACAGAGCACCATAGCAGCACCTGTGAAAGAAGGTGAAGGATAAAAAAGTGGAGTCGATTCTGACTGGGTGTCTTTTCCACTGGAGTAGAGAATACTAAAATCATGCCTCATAGGTACGGGTTTAAATGAACTTAGAATTAGCCTTTGTTACTCTTCGTTGCTTGGCAACCCTCAATCTAGTTCATGGAAATGGTCACCACTGGGAACATTTTTTTTTTTAAGGTTAAACTTTCAATTCCCCATTTTCACGCAGACTACACTGTCAAACATCCCTCTAAACAGCTACCTATTTAGCCAGTGAATTCGGTCATTATGAAGAATGTTCCGGTCACATTTTACATTAACTCTGCGTCCACCGTACCGGCCAGCATTTCTGGGCTGGTAACTTTAGTAACTCTTAAGGACATCTTCGAGCCGGGCCTCTTCCAAAGGGAGCTAGCTAGAACACTCTTCAGTTGAGATCTATTTATTTCCCCTTCCCTCTTGGACGCTCACTTTGGGAATTATAGGCTACGCTGCTCCTGCAGAGTCCCCCGTGGGACCTGCGCTAAATGGCGTGCCTGCTCCATTTGACTGCCTCTGCCCTTGAGATCTGTGGACGTTGCTCAGCAGCAGCCTGGGCCGAAGGTTTGAGGGAGAGAGAAGCAAAGTGGATGGGGTCGTCAGCAGTCACGAGCAGATTCAGATCCATACAATGGATCCAAACGCACCGCATTTGTGTATGGATATCCAGAAATGGCTGGGGCATCAATTTCAAGAACTGTGGTAGTCATCATGATTTGATTATTCCTAGAATAACTGACATCATCTTCTCCACTACAATGACCTCTAACGGAGACCATTTCTCATTCTAGCTTTTAGCAATGGTTTCCTTAGAAGTTTGCAGGGCCTTTGGGGATAGCTCAGTGGTAAAATAATTTACTTCATAAGCCTGGGACCAGAGTTCAGATCCCACGCACCCAAGTAAAAGCTGAGAATGTGTGTCAGCATGTGCCCGTGACCTCAGAGCTGTGTGGGCAGGGAGTAGAGGGAACAGAGAAAGAAGATTCTGGGTCTTACTGGACGGCCAGTTCAACAGAAACAATGACCTCCAGGTTCACCCTTGTTTCAAAAGGAAGGTGGAAGGGCCACTGAGGAGGTTCCATAATAGGCTAGGCTCCACACAAACCTGATGACCTGAATTTAGTCCCAGGAACCTATATAAAGGTGGAATAAGAGAACTGACTCTACAAAATTGGCTTCTGAACTCTACAAGTACACTGGAGTACACATGCCCACATATGCATCATGTATACACATACACAATAACATTATAAAATTTTAATTAAAAAAATAAAGTCAGGAACAATAGAGTAAGAAAGAGACACCCAATGTTGACCTCTGGCTTCTTCTTACACAAAAATAAGCATGCATACCTGCATATCCATATATGATTTACACACACACACACACACACACACACACACACACACACACTTCAGATATATCAAGGATAAAATGTCCTGTGGTTTCTAGAATTTTCCTCCAAAATAGTCCTGGAAAGATGAGAAAGCTAGTAGTGAATGTTCCCAACCACTCCCCTCCCCCTTGGGAGAGAGGAGCCTTCATAAAAGAAAGTATTAATAATCTGCTAGTCTAAGACTATGGGACCATATGATAGAATGATGAGGCCATCTCTTGATACTCAAATCTACTACTTTTTGTCAAAGGCACTAATGTAACTTATAAACACAAGTGACAGCGATTATTCTGTACTATGGGTTCTAAATGACTTCAGACTGTCTCCTAGTTCTATCAATAAAGAGGCTGCTTTACAAATGCACTTGGTTGCCTTTATAGTTTAAAGAACAGTATCAGTATCTTAAAGGTAAGTGTTGACCTGATATGGGATCCAGTAAGTTAATGCGAGTGCAATTGTGTGAGAGTATCCTCAAAAACTGAAACATTTTATCCTGCAGAGATGCTCCTCAAGCAGGAAGGTACACAACTCAATAGCTTCAGGAAATCCCTGAAACTGACCAAATTCACTGGATTCCACCCTACCTGAGTAAGAAGTAAAAGCTACAAAGAAGACAAGCCAAACTGCAAAGAATAACATCAGACCATCTGCCTGGCAGAGAAGCAGAAACCACCCTAGCTACCTGTAAGAGGTTTAGACCAGAGTCACTTGAAAGGGACGCTTTCCAACCTGTTGAGTTACCTGTAGGCTGTGCAGTGTGCTCAGCTTTGTGAACTGTCACCTATGCTGGAGTGGGCATTGGTGATACTGACTCTGGCTCCTGTAAATAACCGCTTGACTGTATCCCAGGAAGAGTTTTGACACACAACACATGTGAAAGAAAGACTGAAGAAAGGAAGGAAGGAAAGAAGGAAGGAAGGAAGGAAGGAAGGAAGGAAGGAAGGAAGGAAGGAAGGAAGGAAATTCCTGAATATTCATTGACGAAAATTAATTCAAAATCAAATAGAAAGTGAATTTGCAGCATATCTTCCACTGCTTATCTTTGTGACATGCAGCTTCATTTGGTCCTAAACAGAGAACATGTTGTTGTTCTAACATGTTGTAACACATGTGCTGTTTCATCACATAACACCAGTGAGTGTTCCTGAAACATTTTGTCTCAAATTCAAGATTTTTATGTTATGAGCTTCAATCTTTCATTGTACATATGGTTTTGATTTTATATGTGTGTTTTGTGCATATACATATATAATCAAAATCATGTGTAGTGAAAGACATGTAGTCTTTTATTTTTATGTTACATTACCATATGTATGTATATGCATATTTACATATAACCAAAACCACATTATAGTGAAAGATATGCATATGTCTTTTATAGTTATATTTATATTTTACATATATAAATATATTTATAAAATACATATATGTATATTTTATAATTGTAGAAAACAAACACTTGATACTTTCTTACTCTATTTTTCAGCATTAGTATCAAATTAGCACATGGCATAATACAACATTCCATTTTAAATATCGCTCTTTGGGTTGCTAACTTTGTCCCTGGGGAACTCGGGGCCTCTTATGTAGCTTCTCATTATTCTAGACAAAAGAGTTACTTTAAAATGGACTCAGAAGGAAACTCAGAAGGCACTAGAGAGGGAATAAAATAAATAAAGGAAAGGAAAGGGCAGGCAAGCTGGAGAGCTCCGTCACTGCCAGAAGGAAAATAGATAAAAGAAAGAAAAGGCCACGAGTATTGAGTAAGAACTTAAGCAGGCAGGCAGGCCCAGCCCTGGAAGCAGCTGGAGGCAGATATACAATGGAGGGCATCAGAGAAAGAATAAGAATACTCCAGAGTACCAGGGCAGGCAGCTTTAGAATTTGGGCCAGTGTTTGAAAAAATAAAGATATAAAAGGAGAAAAGAAACGTTTTGTGCTTTCTCTTTTAGAACTCAGCAAGTTGGCAGGTTCGTCAGGATCTGCAATGAATCAACCAGAAGGAGTTTCTGGGAGTAGAAAATTCTGGCCTTCCTGGCAAGAATGAAGACATTCTAAAGACAATTATGCACCACCCTTTGGCTGTCTGACTTTTAAAAACAGTGTACCAAAATAAAGTGGAATTTACCCAGGAAATGTGAGGGCTAAAGTTAAGTTTTAAGTTGAAATGACTATGCTTAAGAAATGTGTAAAACAAAAATGCCTTCTACCTAGAAGCCCTGCTTGCCCACGGACAGATAATTTCCTGGCAAGCTGGGGGCTGCTGTTCACTTAAGATAACAAGCCAAATGTTTTCATTTTTGTAAGCAAGTTTAGTTGACCCAGTGGCACAGGATGTGCTTGATCACACATAGGTAATAGGTACATAGACAGTATGCTTGCCCCTGACTGGATGAAGGCAGGGTGTAGCCTTGTGTGTTTTGCCTTTATAAGTACAGGACTAACATAATTTGCAGCCATTCTCTGGAAACCCTGGGTATGGGCCTGGCCAGTGTCCATCATTCTGGCCAGTATTTAACAAAGCTTGTTTCAAATTTGGGTAAAAAATTGTGGTAGTAATCTTTTTCTCATCGGGTGGTATCAACAGAAGTTCATGCCGGGAGAAGGAAAGGGCTTTGGTGCCACCCAGAAGATTCAGAAATCTCCTGAAACTAGATTTTCTACTTGCCACACCCCCTGGTAGGGAAATTGGAGCAGAGATGGTGGTGGGCGGGGCCCCATCCTGAGCTTGGTTATACATACCTCTTGGCTTTTTCCCACATTAATCTTGATGGAACTTTCTCCTATATTTACAGTCCTACCACAACTCGCCCTTGAGAACTGTGCTCCTAAAAAAAAATTTTTTTTCATGAATAGAAGGGTGGTGTTCAGTCATTTTCCTATAATTCATGCTGATGAAAGAAATACTCCCTGCCTGAGTGACTGTAGGTCTCCATTCTTATTTTATATATTGGTTGAAGAGAATGATTTAGATGTTTGTTTGTTTGTTTGTTTGTTTGTTTGTTTTTAAGTAGGAGTTGGAAGAGATCTCCATGATCCTGGGGAGTTTAGTTTGAAATTGTTATATATCTTAATACAGGATTCAAGCAACAGTGTCCTTGCTCCAGGACAGCAGTTAGATTCCAGGGGCATGGTACTTTGTAGTACTTAAGAGAAAAAACTCAGCAAACAAAACCACACTGATGGTTACATATTGACAGTGTAGCAAAATAAAAAAGAACAAAAAGGAATCCAGTCATGGAACAGCCTCAAAAGGAAGGCTACATAAGGTTGCAATCACTGAACACTGACAGCACCAAAAAGAAAAAAGAAAAAAAGAATTTTAATGAAGAAAATCATGGAACAGTCTCAAAATGGGATGTATATGTTACATTAATATATAATATATACATAACACTATATGTGTGTGTACAGCACCAAAAAAGAAAAAATTTATTTGAAAGAAAAAAATTTCTTTATTTACATTTAATGAAGAAAATCTAAAGCATAGAGTTCACTGGTTAGTCAAATGTGGATGTATATGTGGGTCATGTATATCTTTAGTATGGCTTATATATATATACCATATATTTCCAGTTTTTTTCTGATTCCTTCAACGGGGGTCCTGTTCTACAGTGGTTTGCATTTGGGGATGGGGGAGACATCTACATCCGATTTGCCTATTTTTTTGCTTCAATGTAGTCATTCTGGAGTTAATGTTTCTCCCTAAAGCCATAGGTTGTCAACAAAGAGCCCAATGCCCATGCCGGGTGTGGAATACCTTTGTTTGAACTGTTGACCAGAGAAGGCTGGGTGACACACCACCCCCTTGTGCTGCTCCCAAAGCAGTAAGGGCTGTCTTTGATTCTGGTTGCCCACCAGACTTGATGGTAAGACCCATTGCTGGAAGACACCACAGACTTTGGTTGTAGGACCTGAAGAAAATAAGCTGGTACAAGCCTCTTTTTTACTCCCCCATGTTGGCTAGCCTTCTTTGTAGGATATAAGGCCAGATGGTGCCATATGTTGGTTGTCGGCCAACTGAGGGCAGAAAATTTGTCACCATCTTACAAGCCTACCAGGGATGGGGAATTTTTTCCAATGGGGAGATTTTAAATGAATCATTCTGGAGTTAATGATTAGGTTGTCAACAAAGAGCCCAATGACAGTCTGCCTTTTTTGAACTGGGAGAAGGCTGGGTGACACACCACCCTTGGCAATAACGAACTGATTTCTGATTTGGATGCCTGCCCTGCTCTTACTCCCAAGGAGATGATGCCATAGGCCGCTGAGGGAAAAAGCACATACCTGGTACTGTAATCCAGCCCAGAGCTCATGGCTGGGGAGCTAATCCAGCCCAGAGCTCATGGCTGGGGTGCACCTAGGCCCTAGAGGAGAACCTACTTGTCTTAGTTAGGGTTCACTCCTGTGAACAGACACCATGACCAAGGCAAGTCTTATAAGGACAACTTTTAATTGGGGCTGGCTTACAGGTTCAGAGGTTCAATCCAGTATCATCAGGGAGGGAATGTGGCAGCATCTAGGCAGGCATGGTGCAAGAGGAGCTGAGAGTTCTACATCTTCGCCTGACGGTTGCTTGCAAATTACTGACTTCCAGGCAGTTTAGGATAGGGTCTTAAAACCCACACCTACAGTGACACACCTACTCCAACAAGGCCACGCCTCTAAATAGTGCCACTCCCTTGGCTGAGCATATTCAAATCGTGACACTACTAGTAGTCTATTATTTAGATATAAAGGTTGTGGATCAAAAATAGGGAACACCCAAAGGGAATTCTTTTAGGCAGTCGAATTAGAATTCTGTTTGTAGAAACACCTGGAATTTTTCCTTATTCAAATTATTCTGAATAATAAGGGGGTCTTTTTCTTGTGGTAGTGGAAAATTTGAATGTTTCCAGGCATAAAGAATTGACTTGAAGATGCAGAGACCCACAGCCAAACACTAGATAGAGTTCTGGAACCCTACAGAAGAGGGGAAGTACTGTAGGAGCCAGAGGGTCAAGGATACCACAAGAAAAGCCACAGAATCAACTAACCAGGGCTCACAAGGGCTCACAAAGACTGCACTCATAATCAGGGAGCCTGCACGGGTCTGACCTAGGTCCTCTGCACACATGCTATGGTTGTTTAGCTTGATGTTCTTGTGGGACTCCTAACAGTGGACGTGGGGGCTGCCTCTAACCCACTTGCCTGCTTTTGGAACTCTTTTTCCTCCTACTGGGTTGCCTGGCCCAACCTTGATATGAGGGTTTGTGCCTAGTCTTACTGTAATTTTGTTGTACTGGCTGGTTCTGTGCCATCTTGAAAGAAGCTAGAGTCATCAGAGAGGAAGGTACCTCAGTTCAGGAAATGCCTCCCTGAGATCCATCTGTAAGGCATTATCTCAAGTCGTGTGTGGTTCCACTCCTGGATTGGTGGTCCTGGGTTCTATAGAAAGCAGGCTGAGCAAGCCAGTAAGCAGCAGCCCTCCATGGCCTCTGCGTCAGCTCTGCCTGCAGGACCCCGCCCTAATTGAGTTCCTTCAACTTGCTTTTTGGTCATGGTGTTTCGTCAAAGCAACAGCAACCCTAACTAAGACACTCGTTATGCCATGTTTAGTTGATGTCCCTGGGAGACATGCTCTTTTCTGAAGGGAAATGGAAGAGTGAGTCTGAGGGAAAGGGAGGAAGTGTAGGGGAGGGACTAGGAGGGAAGGAGAGAGGAGAAACTGTGGGAGGGAGGTAATGTATGAAAGAAGAAAAAATAAAATAAAATGCCCCCAACAAAAGCAAGCAAAACAAAACAAAAACACACCACACACAAAACATTTGGCTTGAATACAATTAGAAGTTTGGGTGAGCAAGCAGGATAAGAAACACTTGGCTAATTAATGGCTATATTATTATTAAAGTATTTAAGACAGACATTATGTTTACCATCTAAGGAACTAATATCACCATGAGAATCCCCTGACATTGATTGGCTAGTTCATAATTTGATGTTTCAAGTGGTAATGCATTTTTGTCGATTAAATTTGTTCTTCACAGTTGCACACATGTGTGTATAATGCGTCCTGATTACTCTCCCCTACTCCCTCTTTTCTTCCTTCCATCAGCCAGCCCTCCTACATCCTACAAATCCCTTTCCCAGCATTAATGGCTTTTTGGGTTTCTTCGGTTCTTTTGTGATTCACCGTGTTTAACCAAAAAACTCTGAGTTTAGTACTATCCACTGGAGTCTGGCGAGCTCACCAGCAGGTCCTCAACTGAAAGCGGTGACTCCCCTTCTCCCACAATCTATCCATAGCCAATAGTTCAGAGTGGAGAGGTAGGATCTCATGAACCTCTTCATGTTCCAAGACTGGCGGTTGCCTCTCAGCCTAGTTGCTCGAAGTTGCCGTGATTTCATAATTGCAGGGACTGTGTCATGCCCAGATGTCAGTAAAACTTTTACAGTGGCATTAATTTGTTCAAACAATCCAGAGAATTGGGCTAAACACAGTTTAGCTGTTGCATAAGAGAGCAAATTTAACAAAAAACACTTGTCTGGCAAAATGAGTTCCATGATCACTATATAATTCAGCAGGAATGCACCAAGAGAATAAATCTTTCTAACCCAGATTTTCCCCCACTGACACAATGGGTTTCCAATGAGGGAAAGCCTTGCTCCAACTGTAGAACAAATTCATGCTAAGACATATTTATATACTTGTGTCAGGGACATTTGGACGGAGTCTAATTGCCGAGTTTCAAAAGGTCCTTTAGATAAAGAAAGATTGTATTCAAGAGCACACTTGGCATCTATGGGTGTGTGTGTGTGTGTTTGTGTGTGTGTGTATGTGTGTGTGTATGTGTGTGTGTATGTGTGTGTGTGTGTGTGTGTGTGTGTGTGTGTATGTGTGTGTGTGTGTGTGTGTGTGTGTGTATATGTGTGTGTGTGTGTGTGTGTGTGTGTGTGTGTGTGTGTATGTGTATGTGTGTGTGTGTGTGTGTTTGGGTTCTTTTGTTTGTTTTGTTGTTCTTTATTTTGTTTGTTTGGTTTGTTTTTGTTTTGTTTTGTTAGAGAGAGAGAGAGAGAGAGAGAGAGAGAGAGAGAGAGAGAGAGAGAGAGCGCACACCCAGAGGCATCTGGAAGTGTCCAGAACAGAGAGGAGAAGCAGCAGCCTGGACATGGCCAGGGCTAGGGAAACAGGAAGAGCAAAGAAGAGCAGGAGACAATAGTGAGGATAGTTGGGCAGGGGCAAACCTTGCCGTTATATAGAGAATAAATGTGTATCTGCGGAGCGGGAAGCTGTTGGGGAGGTGGAAGGAGCCAGGGTCTTAGTAAAGACTTGTGAATGGGAACTGTAGGAGCCTGAAGGCTAGCATGGACTATGATACGCTGGTAGGCACCAGATGTATTTATCAATGGAGAGCCATATGTCCCTTCTGCCAGAAGCAAGGAAAATGACTCCTTCTGGTAGACAGGAAACTGTCTCATGACCTCCCGAGGAATACGGGCTTTTATCTAACCACCAGAAATACTTCCTATATAGTTCTGCTCGAGCTGAGCCAAGGTCATCCATTTCTGGACATATCTTTTTCTCCCACTTACTTCCTGAGACCTAACGCAAAGGCCCTCCCATGAAGGGCTTAGCTGGCTTGTGTTTGGGACAAGCAGAGCACACAGGTGATGGAACAAAAAGGCTGTGCTATTATTACCTTTGCCTTTTTGGTATTTGTTTTGGGATGTGCTAGGGTTTTAATAATGGCTAACTGGGCCAGTGGATAGCATCCAGCCATTGTAAAATTATGCTGACTCTTCTGGAGGGCTGGCCAGGGAAATTTGGAAATTCTCCTTCTCATGCAGCACTCCCAATATATAGTGACTCTCCATGAGTGTGTTATAGCTGTCTGTTTTCCGCTAAACGGAGCACTTTGGTTAAGGCTATAAATTCAACCACTTGAGCAGATTTAATAGCCAGCAAACGAGTACAACCCATTACATCAGCACTGAAAGCAGCTGCAGATGCTGCCTAAAAATGCCCGTGTTTACCTCAGAGTTAAGAACTGTCAGTAAAGAAAATCAATTCTGCACTTTCAATAGCCATGTCAAATGTGTGTCCCTTAGAAGGAAGAAGTATATCAAGTGTAGATCCCAGCCAGGTTGCTCCTCTCAGACACCAGAGAAGGTAGACCTCCCTGAGTGGTGCTGGTAGGATGTAAAAGAAGCAGAATTCCTACTAGTGGGGTGTGAGAGGTGCTTTGCTACTCCAGGCTGGAGTACTCCCAAGGGCCGTGTACCATGTTCAACCCTCCCCCTCCCCCCATGGTTCTAAATCAGCAATATTTTCTACTCTCTTCCTTCTCAGGGGGAAAAGAGATAAAAGAGATTATAGATTGGCAGGCCTTAGGGCAAAGACCTGTTTTAAGCATGTTAAGGCCAAAATTGCCACTTCTTTCTCCAGCTCTAGTTGAAGGGTATCAGATTATACAGTTTTTGGTGTTTGGGTTTTTTTTTTTTAATCTTTAATTTTATTTTTTGTACTTATTCACTTTATATCCTGTTCACCTTCCCCATCCTGGTCACTCACTGTTTCCGTCCTTCCCCCATCCACCCTCCCCTTCTCTGAGTGGGTGGGGGACTCCCTGGATATCCTCCCTCTCCCACCGCTACCCCATCCCCACACTTCAAGTCTCTGTGAGATTAGGTGCATCTTCTCCAGATTGTACAAGGTTTATATAGTGCTTGAAATGTCCTTTTATTTGGGATATAAAGCATTTACCAATCACAGTGGTACCATTCCAATTGTTGAACCTGAGAATTGCAAGAAGAAAAACCAAATCCACAATGGTCCAGTTAAAGCAAACTTTGCTTAGTGGTTCACCTGGGCCTGGCCAGTTCAGCTGCCTCTCCCCAAGTCAGGATTTTAGAGAGCAGCCCCTGCTGGCATCTTGAAGTCTTTTTTTATAGGAGAGAGAAGGTGTTCACAGGGGTGAGAGTTGGCTGTTATACATTGTCAGATACAATGAGAGGGGAAGACAAAGGATAAAGATTCCATGAGGTAAACCGATGTGTTTATAAAAAGATAGAGAGGAGATATGTTCTATGGAGTTGTGGTGAGGTATGGGGAAGGGGGTGCCTCAGGGGGCCCATGCTAAAACATCCTTTCCCCTGACGGACCAGCCACATGATAGTATAGTATAGAATAGAATAGAGTTTATTCAGGGCTGGGAAGGGGTGTCAAAAGGGCAGAGAGGGGGTAGAAGGGAGTGGAGGAGGGAGAGGAGAGGAGAGGAGAGGAGAGGAGAGGGGAGAGGAGAGGGCAGGGGCAGGAAGGCAAGAGTAGCAGAGTGAGGAGGGGGCAAGCAGCCCCTTTTATCGTGTCAGGCATACCTGGCTATTGCCAGGTAACTGGTGTGGAGCTTAGACAGAATGCTATCGAACGGGGTCACAAGTTTAACAAGGTTGAAAAACATGTTTTCAGTTTCCATCCGATCTAAGGAACAGAAACGTTTTCTTAATTACAAATGGAAACTTTAACTTGCTAGGACTTAACACAGGACAAACGGGAAGTTATTCCTTAGGATTTATCACAGGATAAACAGAAACTCATCCTGTAACTATAAACAGAAACCTTAACTTGCACAGGACCAACAAGAACTTATTCCCTCCCTCTCCCCTCCCCCCAGCCTGGTCTCACCCACCTTCCCTCTCCCCCAGATCCACCCATCTGTAAGGATAATCTCTTGGGTGCTGTATGAAAGCATCACTTGTCAATAAAAAGCTGATGGCCTATTAGCAAAAGGCAGGAAGTAGGAGGCAGGAGTTCTGATAGAGAGATTAGAACTCTGGGAGCTAGTCAGAAGTGGAAGATTTGCCCTGGACTCTGAGGGAGTCGTAGGCATGAAACTGAGGAGAGGTAACTAGCCTTGTGGCAGACATAGAATAATATAAATCGGTCATAAAGGTTACACACAAGTCAAAGCTTACCGCCTAGACATTTATTCATAAATAAGCAACCCTCTGAGTTTGTTACTGGGGACCTGGGGCACAGGTAGAAAAACCTGCAGTTGCACCCCTCCTCTCCTCCCCTCAGAAAATAGCAGGCCTCCTGGGACATCAACCAAACACAGCATAACAAGTTACAACAAGAACAGGCACATAACATCACATCCAGGCTGAACAAGGCAAGGAGAGTTGGCTCCCACAAATAGGCAAAGAATCGAGGACAGCCCCTGCCCCCACTCCCATTGTTAGGCTCTCCACAAGAACATCAGGCTACTCGGCCATAACATTTCTGCAGAAGATCTAGGTCAGACCCTTACACGCTTCCTGATCACTGTGAATTCCCACGAGTCCTAGTCAGTTGAACCTGTGGGCTGTGTTCCCATGTTGTGACCCTGACCCCTCTGGTTTCTCACATCCTTCCTCTCCCCACAGCCCCTCCTCCGAAGCCTTTGCTAGGATTACTCACTGTAGATTCAATGGAGTTTCCGTTGCCCTGGGTTTCCACCTTGCCCCTGAAATGCTCCCTAATGCTAATCATTTCTCTCAGTATCTCCTCCCCACCATCTGGTCCCTTCTCTTCCCAACCCCACCCACAAAACCCATTCCACTTCCCCTTCCCAGGAAGATCCTTGTGTCTCCCTTCAATCTCTCTATGTTACTTAGCCTCTCTGGGTTTGTGGACTGTATTATGACCGTCTTTTATTTTAGAGCCAATATCCGTTTATAAATGGTTACATACTATGTTTATCTTTCTGTTACCTCCCTCTGGGTGACTTTATTCTAGTTCCATCCATTTGCCTGCAAATTTCATGATGTCGTTGCTCTTAACAACTGAATAAAGAAATGCTATTTTCTTCATCCACTCTTTGGTTGGGGCCATTTAGCTTGTTTCTAGTTTCTAGCTATTATGAATGAAGTTACTATGAACATAGTTGAGAAGTGTTCTTGTGGTAAGATAGAGCACCCTTTGGCTATATGCCCAGGAGTGGGATAGCTGAGTCTTGTGATAGATCAATTCCTAATTTTCTGGGAAACTCAGGAACTTATTCTTAACTTGTCTTAACTGCAAACAGAAACCTTAACATGCAAACTATATTTTTCCTGATTTGGTCTCACAGGATATGTGAACAGATCTGAAGGAGTCGCCATATAACCTAGGTATTTAACCTCCTATGGGCAAAGCTGCATTTTGTGTTTGGATACCTTATAGCCTGTATTAGCAAGTTGCTATAATAAGAAAATTTGACCTTTCAAGCATCATGTGATGGAGAAAAGAGCAGGTCATCTGTAGAGATATTCTTAAACAGAGAAACGGGACACCCAGGCTTTCTGCCAGAGAGTTCTATTTGTGCCAAAACTGGCTCAGCAGATTCAAATCCAAAGGCTGATCCCCAGGTTCATCAGGGCTTTGCCTTATATACATTTTAGCCCCTTTGTCCCCTCATGTGGTAGCATATATTTTCACTGTGACAGTAAGCTACAGGAGTGGGTTTCATTGCTACGGCACTGAGGAATCAGAGGTGTCATGAGGCTGGGCATACACACACTGATGCTGATTCAGCCTCTTGTCTTTCCTGTGTTCTAGGAGGACCCTTACCACAATCCATGTGTTGAATTAAATCAGACTTCTAGATGAATTGTAAATATCATAAGATTTAGGGTTTCGAGAAGATTGCTGGAATTCCAGTGTCTCTGTGCCATCACATCTCCTGTGTATTGCCTTCCTATCTGAAGGAATACTGGCTGTTAGACACAACGGAGATTCTGAAAGGCCCCTGAAGTTCCATCATGGAAGAGTAGGCTGTATTAGTGACGTATTGAATCACAAAGCATAGGGATTGTGCACGGTTGGGAAAGCCACTATAGTTAGGGTTTGGTGGTCTAGCATAAGTCCCCATCATCTTCCATTTGACTTTCAATAACCTTGGGATATTTTGAGGATTGGAGCAAGGAATTATTATTAGAAAATTCCAGTGGGGGGCAAGGAATGTCAGGGGACTACTAGAAAATCCCAGCCATGAGGAATTCAAGAGGCTCCCAGGACCCAATGTGGTTAACATTAGCCAAAATGCCCAACAGAGGGGAGATAGAACCTGAAGAGACCACCTCCAGCAGGTAGGCATGTCCCCTGTTAAGGAACAGGGCCACCCACCTATCTCTAAATTTTTAAGCCAGAATTAATCCTGTCTAAAGGAAACACAGGGACAAAAATGGAACAGAGACTGAAGGAAAGGCCAACCAGAGACCATCCACCTAGGGATCCATTCTATCTGTAGACACCGAACCCAGACACTGTTGCTGATGCCACGATGTGCTTACAGACAGGAACCTGGCATAGCTGTCCTCTGAGAGGCTCTGCCAGCACCTGATTGAGATAGATGCTGATGATCACAGCCAACCATTGAGTAGGCCTGAGGACTCCAATGGCAGAGCTAGGGGAAGGACTGAAAGAGCTGAAGGGGTTTACAATCCCATGGGAAGAACAATATCAACTAACTGGATCACCCAGAGCTCCTAGGAACTAAACCAGCAACCAAAGGGCCATGGCTCTTGCTAAATATGTAGAGGAGGACTGCCTCATCTGGTACCAGTGGGAAGGGAGACGCTTGGTTCTGTGGAGACTTGATGTCCCAGAGAATGGGGATGCTTGATGGATGAAGAAGGAGTAGGCAAGTAGGTGGGGGAGCACCCTCTTAGAGGCAAAGGGGAGGAAGATGGGGTGGGGGGTTTGTGGAGGGGAGACTGGGAAGGGGGACAACATTTGAAATGTAAACAAATAAAATAATAAAATATATTCAGCATCAAATAAATAAATAAGTGGAATGCCATGAAGTCACACTATGAAGTCACACACACTGGAGAGATTTATTGGTGTCTGGAGATTGAGTTCTACAGAAGGCTGCTGCTGAGCAAGGAGGAAAGAGAGTGAGGCTATGACAGGGCTAGCTTTATAAAGGGGTATAATGTATGCATATAGGGGGAATTCAGGACTCATGTGACAGTGGAAATGTGTCACATCTGGTGGCTGGTGATGACTGGAGATGACTGGAGATGACTGGAGATGAAATGGCCATTGGCTCTGGGCCACTGAAGACTAGATGAGGATAGGGGAACTCACCTGGTGCTAGAATGTGGGTGGTCCTTGGTTTACCAATAATTACAAATGCCTTTTCTAGGTAGTCTTGTATAGTTTGCTGGACTCCTATAAGGGCTTCTTGACTTAAAGGGTATGATTTTTTATTTCACAAAGTCCCGAGTCTAGTTAGAAGATCTCGGGTCATCATTAATTTCTAAATAGCCACCCTTTGCCCAACTCGGTGTCAGGCCTAATGTCCCATGACAAACAGATAAAACCTTTTGGAATGTATGACAAAACCATAGTTTCAAATAGTCAAAAGGTTAAGAGTCATCATATGACATCTGGGACCCATAGCTGAGATTTCTGTTACTGCCACTCCCTACCTGATGTTCCCAGCAATGTATTAGAAAAATGTCCCATTCTATGGCTTCCTTTGTTCTATAAAACTTCATGAAACTGCTTCCATGTTAGAACATAGGGTTTGGGGTGACCTCGTCCTGTGTTCCCAGGCCATGGTCATTCATATTTGGCTCCAGAAAAATGATTTCTTCTCCCTTTTTAGGTGAAGAATGTGTTTTTGTGTCAATATCACTAAACTATTTCCTATACTTGCCTGCCTAGGAATCACTTTTCCCCATGGGGGTTTGGTTTCCCAACTGTATTTGTACCTCACCCATTGTGGGGTTCTGTTTAACTCACAAGTGTTGCATGTTTCAGCAACGTGTAAAGCAACAGTCTTTTTATTGGGGTCAATCTGGTTTAGGAGTCGCATTACATCCCTCAAGGCCAGCTAAAAGGACCACATACCTAAAGACATCGGTGAGTTTGACCATGGCTTTGGAACAGCTTTTTTATGTCTCAGATATTATAAGGAGAAGGGATGTCCATCCAAGCATCCCATTGTTTGGTCAGTATCTATCTCCCATAAGAACAGGGAGGGTTTGCAATCCCATAGGAAGAACAACAATATCAACAAAGCAGGCCTCCAAAGCTCCCAGGGACTAAACCATCAACCAAAGAGTAGACATTGGGGGACCCGAGGCTCTATCTAGCTGGATATGTAGCAGAGGTTTGCCTTATCAGACATCAGTGGAAGGGGATGGTCCTGTGGAGGTCCTGTGGAGGCCCATGATAGCAGAATGCTAGAGCACTGAGGCAGGAGTGAGTGGACAGGTAGGGGAGCACCCTTATAGAGGCAGGGGAGAGGGGGTAGAGGGTTCATGGAGGGGAAACTCAGAAGGGGGATATCATTTGAAATGTAAATAAAATAACCAATAAGAAAAAGAACAGGAGGGAAGAAGATATTCAGGAAGAAGACTGGAATTCTGGGTGGGGCCTGGGCCCTCAAAGTAAGGAAGAGAATCCCTTGCCTGCTCTATGGGTAGCTGTACCTGCAAGGGGTCTTCAGCAACTTGGGAAGTCATTGGTGCTGAAAGGATAAAGCACTTGTGGCAAAAGTCTGGGTTATCTCTAATATGAATAAGGCCTGTGCTCGAGGCACCTTAGATCGTTTACCTTTTCTTTTCTAAAACTTATGTCTTGTGAAATGGTAATGTTGATGCAAAAACACAGTTCAAAGGGAATAAGGTATAATTCATTCTGAAGCCAAATCTCCATGACCGTGGCCCAGGAACTCAAATTTTGTTTACCCCGAATTCCATGTTCCAGTAAGAGAGCAATTTCACTGCGTTTTTACAGTAACAGAACAAAAGCCGTCATGAATCAAGACACTTCTTCAATACATCAGTGGAAACATTAGGAAGGTGGCTAAGGCAAATCAGAGCTGTAGGCTTCAGCCGTGGGCCTCAGGAGCTATGTGAGTCTTCTTAGCCTTTGGGTTGGTGGAAACTATGGTTTTCTGAACAACACATTCCAGAAAGTTTTTAATCTGTTAGTCACAGAGTATAAGGTCATTCACAGAGGTAGACGAGCAATGGTTATTTAGAGGAATGAAGCTGGGCAGAGATAAGTGTAATCAGGCTCTGGACCAATAATATTCCAACCTCTCCACAGTCATGACATTTTAATAGGCCGCCTTTGAAGACACAGTTTCTTTCCAGGAACTCTTGACCAAAGTGGGATGAAGACCTCTCGGTGAACGTGATTTCACACCAGAAGAGTATAATACATTATTTTTTTAAGGTCTGCGGATCAAAGTGATCCCAGTTAGTAAGGAAAGAACCGAGGGGAGCCGGGGAGCCTTTATTATTAAAGATAAATGGCTATCTGTAAGTTTAAAAGAAATAAAGAGTAAAAACCTTTGTCAATGCAGGAAAGCAGTAAATTCCAGAGTTTGACATATAAAAGGTGAAAGGTCAGAGCAGGGACAGACTGTAATAACCCATGAAAGGTCATGGGTATCTCTGCTCAGTTCCCTTCTCTCTTCTGCTTCCCTTCTTGGAACCAGGCCACGGGGGAGGCATGGAACACCTCCAGGTTCCTGTAGCTCCTCAGATAATATATGATATTTTTTTTCTTGTAATTATCCATGTGGTGGAGCCATTCCCAGACATGCAAAACGAAAATTCCAGTCCTTCCCTAATGGGTTTCTCCCATCCACCTAGATCACCTCAGCTAGTGGTTACCATTGGAGTCCACTCTCTGGATCTGCTTCAGTTCTTGCAACTGAAAAATCTGTTTCCACAAAAAGCTTAACTTCATCCTCCAAACATCTGAGGCACTTGAGTTTCTCCAAGTCTTCCTGCCCCGGAAGGAGCAGGTTAGCTCCAGCTTAGCTTCAGGTCTTCGAGCCTCCCATAGCTCCTGTAAAGGATGGCCAGTGCAAGTCAGCCCAGAGTCATGACGTCCTGCAGTTCCACAGTGATGACCTCTGAACATTCTACTGCCCCCCAGACAGTCCCAACAACGCACCCTGGAAAAGCCCTTCGTATTCCTGCAGAGCCAACTAAGGCTGTTCCTATAAACCAAGAAGCTGTGCCTGTTGACCAGATGCTAGCCACAGCAAGCGCCCATCTGACCGATGTCAAGGATAGCTCCAAGCCCTTACTCACTGGATACCAGAAGATAGCAGCCACGGGAAACAAGGTGACAGTCCCTATTGAAAATAGCCAGATAAACACCCTTTACAATAATCAGCTAGCAGCTCTTAAAGAGGACCCTGTGGTGAGTTTCAGTGGTGACCAAACCTCATTTGAAGACTGTCCAGTCATTTCCTGGGGGTGACCAAGCCTCCTATTGGGGTCAGATGGGGACTTCCAGTGATGATCAGACTTACCATGGGCATCGGAAGATGACCTTCAATGGTGACCAGAATGTCAATAGAAATCAGGTGACAACTTCCAGTGGTGACCGGACAATCTATAGGGATCAGATGACAACCCTTCAGTGACCAGATGTCTACAGAGATAAGATAAAAATTCTCAGTGGTGATCAGACCTACCATAACGATAAATGACAGCTTCCAATGGAAACCAGACTCTCTATGGGGGCTGGACAATGCCTTTTGATACTAACCAGGCTCTCTATAGGGGTCAGATGACAATCCCCACTGATGACTTGACCTGTGGGACTTAGATGACACCCCCTAATGGCAACCAAACTTCATGGCAATCAGGTGACAACTCCCAACGTTAACCAGATTGTCTCTGGGTGTCGGAAAATGCCCCTCAATAGGCTCTCCATAAAAGTCAGAAGACCACTGCCAGTGATGAGTCACAACACAAACACAGGAGAAGCCCTACAAATGCTCCAAATGCACGTGGGCATTCTCTCGCTCAGATAAGCTCTCACGACACATGAGAAAGCCCACTGGGCATCGGCCCTATGTGTGTGAAACCTGCCACATGACCTACGGCCAATCAGGTCACCTATGGGAGCATGTAAAAAGAAGCCACTCGTACTTCCAGCCAGCACCAAAACCCATCAGTGTGTAAGGACATGTGCACAGTTGTAAAATATCTTCTACTAACTTTGAAGATTACAAAGACTCTCTGGATATCCTTATATCTGATGTCTCTGACATCCTGTTACAAGCACTGTACCAGGGCTTAGATTTGTATAAATTCCCACTTCGAATACATTGTGATCTGTTAAAACAAAAACAGTTCCAGTTCTCAGCAAAGACGTGCTGTTTTGGGATAAAATCATCTATACAGCTGTTTCAGGTGTTCCCTATTTGTCTTTTGCCTTTTTAAATAATAAAAGCACTGTTGTTCTGGTCTGGGGGAGAGAAGTGGAACTATCACCTGGATGACAAACAAACTTAGTTAATGAAACCATTAGGCAGGATATCTTTATCTTGCCCCTGGAGGCTGGGACAGAGACTAAGATTGCAGAGGTGACGAAAATCCACATTTAAAATTGGGAACATCTCCTGCTTATTCTGTAGTGGTAGGATCAGTCTCCGAAAGTGTGTAGAAAGAAATAATATGCAAAAGAATTTAGGAAACCAAGAATCAGAGAACCGAACCTAGGTTAAGTATTACAAGGCTCATAGCATCTTACCGGAGAATATTAAAACAATAAGGATAGCGACTTTGTAGAGACTAGGCGTCGATGTAAAAGAGAAATGGCTGTCACTAGTTTCTAGTTTCTAGCTTCATGGAAGAGCCGGATAGGCAGGACCCTCACGGAATTGTAGAACAGCTGAAGAAAAACGACCCTTGGTAAGACAAATGTCTGAGGAAGCTGTGGAGGCCTTCAAACCTTCTCCTCACAGAGTAGTGGAATGAGGACAAAGAGCGTATTCGAGAGACATATGCAAGAATTTTAAAGGGCAATAAATAAAAAGGCTTAGAATAGCTTACAATTCATCTTGTCAAGTTCTTGCTTTGCTTATTAAATCCACATGTAAAGGATTTTTCTCAGACTTCAGATTGTCTAGTACTCGTAGCCTCAAGGCCTTGGCGTGGAGGAGATTTAAGTCTCTTTCCCCTGCTTAGCTAAAATCTGTCTAGCAGCCAATGGACTCCGTGCCATAATAGTTTTTAAAGATGTTTTGTTTCATTCTCCACGAATAGTTATGCATTAGACATTCCTTTTAGTGCGAATAGGAAATGATGTCATCACTGCTGTGAGGATTAGGAATAAATCCCGAGGCCCTGGGAAAGCAACTTCCACGTCTGTGATCTGCTCCTGAGCTCAGACACAGAGTATCCTCAGAGACTCAGAAAGATGCAAACTGCTATCCTGTGCAATTCTTGTGCTTCCCCTGCCACACCCACCCATCTCAGGCCCTGTCCTCTGCAGGAGCTGGTCCTGCATCTGTGAGCCTTTGACAAGTCATTGTGAAAGGCCGGTGATTCTGGAACCATCCGCCCACCCGCCCAAGAGATTTTTCTTTCCTGGCTCCATGAGCAGCCACAAGGAGCAAACAGCCTGTCAGACAGGAGTCACCCACAAGCCCTCCAGCCTCTCTCGTCCTTTCGAAGGTGGCCGGGAAGAAAAGCAGTCGATTTGGAAGCCATCCCCATGGTTGTAACTTTGGCACCCTGTGACTGGATGGGTTCTTCCTGCATTTTGACTGGCTAGTACCATCTGCCTGTGATGTCAGTCAAATTCTAATGATTGTATGAGGCAGGAAGGGCCTCACCTTGCTTCCAGTTGAACTTTCAGTATTTTGCCTTCTCTCTCCCCTTTGAGCCATTTTCTCCACTTCATAATTTACCAGTCCATACCATGTTCCTCAATCTAGACAGGAGGTAAGAACCTGTAGTCGTGGTTAATTCACCGAGACAGGTACAGCTGCCAGTCAGCTTCCTGGTGGAGGTGCTCATTGTAACTGCCCTGTAATCTACAGATACAAGGCACAGAAAACAAAACAACAAACAAAACAAAACAATCCCTACACTTGAGGCTCAGGGAACATCATAGATGGGTGAGAAGATCATAAGAGTCAGAGGACGAAGGCTTCCGAAGATAAACTCTTCTAGAGAAAAAAGGGGGGGTGGGGAGAGGACAGTACTGGTGAGTTAGGTTAGATCTAGGAGAGAGGAATGGGAGGTAAATTTGATCAAAATAGAATGTATGAAATTCTTTGAGAATTAATATTTTTAAAAGTTGTAAGCAGAAAATAAGCACCACTTGTGATCTATACCCCAACCCCCAAGAAACGCTAGTTTCCAGAGTTAGTATTTGGACAAAGAGCTGAGTGTTCTTACTAAGAATGTGCGTTTACAGAAAAACAGAGTTGCAAACACCTTTGCTGCTCACATGCACAGACACACAGACCCGGACGCATAGATCCCCGTTCCTCACTTTTAGCTTTTTCACACACTTTCTTCTAACGAGAAAGAAAATGCTTGTTAAAAATTGAAATTTGATTCAATAGAAAGGCACCAAAAACTGCAAAAAGGTGGAGGGAAAGATGATATAAAGAACACTCATGTTCCTTAGACTGTCTGTGTCATAGCAACTGGAGAGTGCAGGGCAAGAGCTGTTGTGGGTCTCACTGGAGAAGACTGCTTGGACATAGCTTGAAGCCAGTAGAAAGCCTTTATTAGCCAGTGGTGACTACACTGGGTGTTTGGGATTCCAGTGCAGCCACAAGCCTTTCTCAGGGTGGCCTTCTAAGCACAAAAAACAAACAAACAAAAAAAAACCAAAAAAAAAAAAAAAAAAAAAAATAGAGGGGCCAACCACATTCTGGGTTGACATGCTTCACTTAACAAGAACAGTTAGCCAGAAGCGGAACTACAGAAGCCAAAATAGCAAGGTTAGCATAGAGACTTCCCCAGATGTAGAACCTTTGATGGATTAGGTCCTTGTTTTGTTTTGGCAGGTGGTACTTCCACCACGGAGTCAGTTGTGCTAAGATCCAGGACCTGTCACAAAATATTTTTAAAAAAGTAAAATGCTTCACTCCTTCTTTAAAAGGGGAACAAGAATACCCTTGGCAGGGAATAGGGAGGCAAAGTTTAGAACAAAGGCAGAAGGAACACCCATTCAGAGCCTGCCCCACATGTGGCCCATACATATACAGCCACCCAATTAGACAAGATGGATGAAGCAAAGAAGTGCAGGCCGACAAGAGCTGGATGTAGATCTCTCCTGAGAGACACAGCCAGAATACAGCAAATACATAGGCGACTGCCAGCAGCAAACCACTGGGAACTGGGAACGGGACTCCCGTTGAAGGAATCAGAGAAAGGACTGGAAGAGCTTGAAGGGGCTCGAGATCCCATATGAACAACAATGCCAACCAACCAGAGCTTCCAGGGACTAAGCCACTACCCAAAGACTATACATGGACTGACCCTGGGCTCCAACCTCATAGGTAGCAATGCATAGCCTAGTAGGGGCACCAGTGGAAGGGGAAGCCCTTGGTCATGCCAAGACTGAACCCCAAGGAACGTGATTGTTGGGGGGAGGGCGGTAATGTGGGGAGGATGGGGAGGGGAAGACCATATAGAAGGGGAGGGGGAGGGGTTAGGGGGATGTTGGCCCAGAAACCAGGAAGAGGAATAACAATCGAAATGTAAATAAGAAATACTCAAGTTAATAAAGATAAAAAAAATGTAAAAGCGATTAAACTGATAAAATATGCTTTTGTGATGGTTAGTGTTAATTGTTAACATGACTGAACCTGTAGTTGGCTGGGAAGAGGCACACCTGTGTGTGATTATCTTGATTATATTCTTATTCTGGGAAGACCAGTCTCAGTCGTGAGTGGGAACATCACTCACATTAAACAGAGGATCTTAGCCTACAAGATGGAGATAGCATGCTGAGCTGTAGTTTGGACCCTCCAGCCCCATTTTTCTAGTTGTTGATGTGATATGACCAGCTGTTCTCCACTCTCTGCCTTGACTTCCCATCGTGATGGGCTGTACCTTGAACCGTGCCCCATATAAACCTTGTTTTTCCTTAAGTCATCGGAGTGTTTTGTCACAGCCCCAGGACAGAAGCTAAGACAGAGATAGAGTAACTTTTGCCTGTGTGTTGATTCCTGCTGGTTTGCTTGCATGGGACTTCCCCCAAGTTTTTTCCTTTTCTCTGCCTCAGGAGATCCAATGACTGACACCTATACAACTTTGATAAAGTTGCATGAGCCTTGGTGAAAAGACCTATGTAGTCAGGAGAAACTGGGGTTATAAAGACTAAATTGAAGTAACCAAAATACAGGACTAGATCACTTGGGCATCTTGTGTGGTATTTTTTTGATCCTTTAACTCAGGGAAGATGTCGAGAAGATAATTAGAGGGAAGAGAAACATGTTGAATTACTCGTGAGGGAGCTTACTCCTCTTCACAAATCGCATGAGGTACTTGCCTGTAGTTAATCCCGCCCCCGAGAGTAAGACCACGACCACAATTTGAAGCAAGCTTTAATTAAATAGTGCGCTCTTCCTTGGAAAATATTCTTTCTCCAGAGTTCTGAGGAAATGGTGACAAGACACAATTTGCTAAGATTTATAAAGGCACACCCATAAGGCAAAGGTATTTCCCATTGTGTCCAATCAGGGGCAAGCATTTATCTTCACGCTCACATAACCCCACCCCTTCTCCCTACCTATATCCAAGCAGGAACATGCAGGCACACATCCTGCCACAATCCTGTGCACACACCAGCTGCTTTCATGTGATCAAGCACCCTGGGTGCTGTTGAGTCAAACAAACTTGTCTGGGGGAGTGAAGACATCAACAAGAGCCTCCAGCGTTTCAGAAAGTATCTGTCCTTGAGTAAGGGCTCACAGGTTAGAGGCATTGTCGTTCCGTGGATCTCTTAGGCACAGTAATGAAAACTTAAAGCATAACTTTGTCTCACGGGATAGCTCTTTGTCTAGGAGCAGGATCCCCGAGAAAAGTTCAGATTCATTTATTCATATATATTTGCATATATATATATATATATATATCTCAGTCTGTATAATGTTACTTGTATGTATATTTTCAATACCATTTGGTATTGAGTGTGCTCTTCCTTGGAAAATATGCTTTCTCCTACTATCAGCATTTCTTAGTTATCTGTAGTCCTTTATGTTGTAGTATGACCTGTAGTTTACGGTTGAGGCCCAGTGGGCTTTCTGCCCTCCACTTTGATCTTAACCTTGTCTGCCTCAAGCTTGGGCCGTTGTGTTAGTGAGACTTTATGGATGCAGCCTCTGACATTAAACTGGGAGACACGGTTTTTCAAAGGAAGAAAAGATCACACTAATGAGCTAGATCACATGACGTTACTTCCCGCTTTCCTTCCCACTGTGGTCTCAGAATCCTGAGAGAAGCACAATGTGGTCCTCAATCTGTTGACCCAGTAGAGAAAGGCAGGATGTGGTCTTCTGTTCTGTTAGCTGTCCAGAGCATATGAACTCCTGGGAAAGTCAAACAAGACCCAAACAAGACAGTCCGTAGGCTGAGCATGCTGGCCAAGTCTCTAATTCCAGCTCTAGGGAGACAGAGGTAGGTGGATCTCTGTGAGTTCAAGGTCAATCTGACCTACATAGTACTCTCCAGGCAGTCAAGACTATTTGGTGAAACTTGTCTAAAAAACAAATACACAAGACCACTCTTGGCTGAGTAGCTTCCACCTGAAATTTCAGCATTTGGAAGCTAAGACAGGAGGCTTGCTGAGAGTTTGAGGGTGGTGTGGACTACACAGTAAATTACAGGCTGTTAAAACCGGAGCCTCCCTCTGGGCCTAACTCCATAGCCTGCACCAGGCCATGCCTTCCTGCAGCTCTCTCTGGAACAGTTAAGTAGTCTGTACTGACCCGACAGTTCTCCACACCTGGCTCCTCCAAGCTCCGTGGCACTCATGCTATGCTTACCTAAATCATTTGATGTGAAATGATTTAACAAGCTCACACCTTCCCTGTGATCTGGGGGCCAATGTGTGACTTCTTGGGAAGATTGCTCAGGGTGCTTTCAAAAGAGTCACCTCTGGCTGTCCCTTATGCTTATTCATTCTCTCTCTCTCTCTCTCTCTCTCTCTCTCTCTCTCTCTCTCTCTCTCTCTCCCCCCTCCCCCCCCAGTTTCTCTTCCCTCCTTACACCTTTAGGATCAAGTAGGCAGAAGCACCAAGGAAGCTAGAAGTGGAGACAGAGGCAGCTCACCATGAGTACCAGGTTATGCTGATGAGGCAGGATTTGATAAGACGTCAAGAAGAGCTTTGGAGAATGGAGGAGCTGCAGAACCAAGAGGTTCAGAAACAAACACAGCTAGAACTCAAGCAGGAAGACGAATGCAGGCACCGTGAGGAAGAGGTGTGGCGGCAACAAGAAGAAATGATGCGAGGACAGCAGGAAGGATCAAGGGAACCTTCTCTAATTTGAGAGAACAAGAGATACGGGTGGGCCAAATGGTTACGGGAGGGGCTATGGGCATAAACAATAGAGGCTCCATGCCCCCCTGCTCCTGTGCCGCCTGGTACTCCAGCTACTCCAGGACCTGGCACTATGATGCCAGATGGAACCCTGGGATTGACCCCACCAACAACTGAACAGTTCGGCCAAGCTGCTGCAATAGAAGGAACTGGAACAATTGGGATTCCTCCTGCATTCAACTGTCCAGCCTCAGGAGCTGAACTTGCTCCAGATAAACACCAGTGGCAATAAAGTTGCAGTATCTAGTTTCCCACAACCCTTCAAAGAAGGGACTAGCCAGAATTCTACCCTGGAAAAGTGTTAGGGGTTCTTTCCAAACAATAGGTCTTCCCTGCTTGTACTACTTCAGGGAGTACTCTTGAAGGCAGAGGGCAAGGGGGGAGTGGTATTTAACAAATCAAAGTCAGTGGTATAGTGTATTATCAAGTCTGTCTGGTATTCCTGAAGAATATTGATTGTTGAGGGCCTGGAGAACCATAGGAAAATGGACTCAGAGCTCCATTAATCTTGATCATTCCTTCTCTCTCTCTCTCTCTCTCTCTCTCCCTCTCTCTCTCTCTCTCTCTCCCTCCCCCCCACACACACACACACACACACACACACACACACACACGTTTAATGACTTTCTCATCTTTAGTCCCCTCCACCGCAGAGACATATATATACACAACACCTAAACATCCTCCAATGACCTAGGCCGTCCCTCCATTCACTCCCAGTAGAGAATTCCGACAAATGTCCACAGAGGTTATAGCGTACATACAGTTCTGTTGTATCTCATATATGACCCCTTCATGTCCTAAGGAAGCTATTTCTCCTAGACGTTTTCACTTTAGTGTTTTGTTTTGTTTTAAAAATCTTGTGTTAACTTGCCTCCATCTCCTTGGGTAAAGACTACACATTTGCGTCTCTGCTGTGGCTCTCCACAGCTTTTCTTGACAGGCCGAGTACCACCTTGGGAACAGGGTGGTGCGTGTTGAAGGTCTGACAGTAGCACTTAGTCTTGCCTATCTTAGGTAGTTACTCTGAGCATTTTTTGATTGGTGTACTATGGTTTGTTCCTGACACCTTCAATTTCTGAGAAATGGAGCAGTAATGCTTATTAAATCTTATTAAAATGTATTTGAAGCCAAAACAATAACAAAAAAGTAATACAAAACCAAGATAAGATGGTAACAACCTTGGCAGGAACAAAGATTCTGAAGAGAGATACTTGCTCTCTCCCCTTTTGGCTATCAAACTATTGAAACAAGGATTAGCACTTCCCCAGAAATCTCATGCTGAGGGAACAGAATAGAGCATGGTGACACACAGAGGAGGAACCGGCTCCTGAGGAGAGGTTCCCCACAGTGGGCACCACTTATCAGACCTGCTTGATGACAGACGAGACACCTATCCCAGGATTGCTCAGTTCACCTAGCACTTTGCCCCTGTGTAAACCTTGAGTCAGTGCCTTGAGGATGGACTTGATGGTTGCTGGCCCTCTGTGTTTGTTCCTCACCCCATGGTGGCCACATTTTTTTTTTTGCTTTGCTGTCACTATTTTATTGGCATATTCAAGGTCAGTGGCTCAGTCTGTCTTGTTAGGGTTGTCATGGTCCAGACTTATGCTCAAAAAAAACCTCCAATGATAAGTCCAATGAATCAAAATTGGATTCCCGTCAACATAACACAAGAAATTGGCCACCAGGTTTGCTGGCATGTCTAAACCCACACTCGCCTTGTCAAAAAGCTGCTTTGGTTTCCTCTCACAGCCCTTATACCTTACAAAGAGACAAGAGCCCCCAGGCTATGTTGATGTTTCTCTTTTATAGTCTACTCTTGCTAAGGGCACAAGGTCCTTGTATCCACAGAGAAGCACTAAGAAAACCAGGAGTGTTAAACACACCGAGGTTGGAGATGAAATAAAATATGGGAACTCTGACCAGAAAGCTGAGAGTGGAGATTGTTAGAGACCTAATGACCTTTTTGCTATCTGGAGGGTCAGGCCTCACCCCAATTCTCCAGAATGATTGTGCAGACTCTTTGCTCCCCAGAGTGTTATCTGTAGCATCCAGTTAATAGAACCCAACGTCAGGGGACAGGTCACATGTATGTTATGGCCTGCTGTCCTCAGTTGTATCTCCCTGGGAGGCCACCTTAGATTCTAGGTCTTTTAGCTATGGAACTCGTCATCATGGTCACGTGGACTTTGTAAAGGAGTTTCTAAGTAGTCACATCTTAAGCTTTATTATGAACCTTGATTTGGAATGACTATTGCATAGAAACTGTCTTACTTTGGGTTTTACTGCCGTGAACAGACACCATGACCAAGGCAACCCTTTTAAAGTCAACATTAACTGGGGCTGGCTTTCAGAGGATCAGTCTTTTATCATCAAGGTGGGAGCATGGCGTTGTCCAGGCAGGGATGGTGTAGGAGGAGCTGAGAGTTCTACATCTTTATCTGAAGGCCACTAGGAGAAAACTGACTCCTGCACTGGGCAGGGCTTCAAAGCTCACCCCCATAGAGACACACTTCCTCCAACAAGGCCCATCTCCAAATAGTGACACTCCCTGGGCCAAGCATATTCAAACCAGCACAAAACCCTTTGCCAAATTCTATCGTGTTTAAATACGCTTACATCAAGTTCCCTGACATTGAGAGTTTCGAGAAGTCTTGACCCAGGATGACAAAGTCAATCTGAACTAACTTTTCATCCTCACCTATTCACGGCTTGCTTCTCTGTCCAACAACCACCTCATTTGTTATGGGCACAAAAGGATCACTGACAAAGAGCTTGCAGTGATTTTTATGGGAGAAATTAACAACAAATACCCCCAGAGCAAACACCTTCAGTTTATAAAAAGAACTAATTCTATTTTTCCCTCTTACAATAAAATGAACTCCAATTTCTGGAGCCCCTACATTTTACACGGATAAAAATAAATGAGGAAAGGCAGGGTATAAATCAAAAGATATGAGTAAGGTGGTTCAAAGTTCTTATAATTCAGTTCAGAAATCAGAATTATATATAATACTTATGGTGTTATTAGATTTTCAAGACTCTCTTAACAGAAACTGCTGAGCTAATTCACAATGACTCCAAATTGACTTTGCTGTTTATTCAACTGCAACAAGTGATCAGAAATAAAAATCATCCATTATATATAACACATCTCAGATCCCATGTGGATCTCCCAGGCCCTCTAGAACAAGATAATGAGGAAATTGATCAGCTGCTGATAGGAAATATGCTGGAAGCCTCAGAGTTTCATAAAAAAAAAAAAAAACCACCATGTTAATAGTAAAGGTTTAAAGAAAGAATTCTCTATCATTTGGCAACAAGCTAAAGAAATTATGAGGAAATGTCCTATTTGACCCTTATTTAACCAAACACCATTGCCTACAGGAAGTAACCCTAATGGTACTCAAAGAAATGAAATTTGGCAAATGGATATGTTTCACAGTACAGAGTTTGGTTAAACTGAAATATGTGTGCCATACTATAGACACATATTCAGGATTTCAATGGGCAACTGCTTTGAGCTCTGAAAGTGCTGATTCTGTTATTACTCATTTATCAGAAGTTATGGCAATTATGGGTAGACCTAGAAAAATTAAAACTGACAGTGCTCCAGCACATGTCTCTAGTAAAGTAAAACTTTTTACATACTATAATGTAAAGCATATTACAGGTATGCCACACAATTCTACAGGACAAGCCGTCACTGAAAGATCCAATCGCACTTTAAAGGAGATGCTTAATAAACAGAAAAGGGTATCAAAGACTCCCAGACATAGATTATGTAACGCTTTATTGACTTTATATTTCTTAAAAGCTAATGAACAAAAACCAAAGGCCACTGAGAGACAATGGATTATAAAAAACTGATGAATTGTATCAGTCTGTTTATTTTAAAAAATACATTAACCTCAAAATGAAGAGCAGGAAACATGTTACACTGGAGAACAGGCTTTGTTCATACAGGGAAAGAAAAATTACAGATTCCATCCAAACTGACAAAATCAGATTTGATAGAGGAAGAACCCCCCTAAAGATCTTGACTGCAGGCAGGAAAAAAGAAATCAAGAAGACCAAATAGAACAGGTATCATGATTTGCTGATTGATCCCTCTTCAGGAGAACAGCCATTGAACTAGCCAGAACTTCAGCTATGCATAGCCAAGGGATCTTATTGGCTACAGAGTCCTCAAGATTCATTGAGCTATCTTTTCATATGGCATGAATGGAGATTTACATTGCAGTTTGATTATACATTCAAACTAACTTCTAAAGAAAGACAGTTGTCTTTCACCTGCTCAAAGAGCAGAATATTACCCTTAATTGATAGGTGCACCCTGCACCTTTCATACACATGTCTTTATAGAACTATGTATTGCTTGTAAGGTTTGTATACTGTAGAACGGAAGGCCAGAAGGGCAGCCCTGACAGGATTCACCCTCGAGGATGCTGAGGGGCTGAGACCTGCTGTTCCAGCTCCCTGATCCATCCTGCCTCAAACTGCTGCTTCTAGAACAGTTTCAGAAAGGGCTGCTAATCTCAGAGGACTTTGTTTTATCCAGTCTTTCAAACTGCTTTAACCAGGACTTCAGTTCACCAACATAGAGAGAAAGGACAACAAACGATGCCACTTTCTCCACTCAAGACTTCAGTTCATCAACATAGGGAGACAGAACAACAAGTGATGCCAGCTAGCTCTCTTTTGACTTAACCATTTTTCTTGGACCCCCCAAAAGGAATTCTTTTCCCCAATTCAGCAAGAAGTGATTATGAAAAGGCTGTCATGCCAATCACTTAAGTTGGATTGGACAGTTTTGGTCATTTTATGAATTATAGATATATTGTCATTTTTAAGGGATGATTACAAATCATTATGGTCTTGGGAAGGAAATTAAATAGGGAGCTTAGACTCAAGGATTTCTATCTTTCCTTTCCTTTTCTCTCTTCTTTCTTAGTTAAAGTTAAGGGGGGTTGAGAAAGAAAAGGGGGACATATAGAACTATTATAAGAAATTAGACTCTCTTCTTCTCCCTGTTCCAGAGACAGCCACATCTCCTCATGCAGTGCCAGCCTCCTCCCGTAGACAAGATGGTGAAAGTTGGTGTGAACGGATTTGGCAGGACTGGGTGACTGGTTATCAGGGCTGCCTTCTCTACATCTGGCAAAGTGGACCTTCTTGCCATCAATGACCACTTCATTGACCTCAACTACATGGTCTACATACTTCAGTATGACTCTACCCATGGCAAATTCAATGGCACAGTCAAGGCTGAGAATGGGAAGCTGGTCATCAACGGGAAGCCCGTCACCATCTTCCAGGAGTGAGATCCGGCTAACATCAAATGGGGTGATGCTGGTGCTGAGTATGTCGTGGAGTCTACTGGTGTCTTCACTACCATAGAGAAGGCTGGGGCTCACCTGAAGGGTGGGGCCAAAAGGGTCATCATCTCCGCCCCTTCAGCCGATGCCCCCATGTTTGTGATAGACGTGGACCACGAGAAATATGACAACTCCCTCAAGGTTGTCAGGAATGCATCCTGCACCAACAACTGCTTAGCCCCCCGGGCCAATGTCATCCATGACAACTTTGGCATCATGGAAGGGCTCATGACCACAGTCCATGCCATCCCTGCCACTCAGAAGACTGTGGATGGCCCCTCTGGAAAGCTGTGGTGTGATGACTCTGGGGCAGCCCAAAACATCATTTCTGCATCCACTGGTGCTGCCAAGGCTGTGGGCAAGGTCATCCCAGAGCTGAACAGGAAGCTCACTGGCATAGCCTTCGGTGTTCCTACCCCCAGTGTATCTGTTGTGGATCTGAATTGCGCCTGGAGAAACCTACCAAGTATGATGACAACAAGAAGGTGGTGAAGCAGGCATCTGAGGGCCCACTAAAGGGCATCCTGGGCTACACTGAGGACCAGGTTGTTTCCTGCGACTCCAACAGCAACTCCCACTCTTCCACCTTTGATGCTGGGGCTGGCATTGCTCTCAATGACAACTTTGTAAAACTCATTTTCTGGTATGACAATGAATACGGCTATAGTAACAGAGTGGTGGACCGCATGGCCTACATGGCTTCTAAGAAGTAAGAAACCCTGGACCACCCACCCCAGTCCAGCAAGGATACTGAGATCAAGAGAGAGGACCTCAGTTGCTGAGGAGTCCTCATCCCAACTCAGCCCCCAACACTGAGCATCTCCCTCACAATTCCATCCCAGACCCCCATAATACCAGGAGGGGCCTAGGGAGCCCTCCCTTCTCTCTTGAATACCGTCAATAAAGTTTGCTGCACCCCCCCCAAAGAAATTAAACAAATGGGGTAGATTATTGAATCTATTCTTAAATAAAAAATATTTTACAGTGATAATCATATTGATGGAGCACTTTATATTTTGATGCAAGGTTTATTATATGGCATAGGTTATTATATGTTCATACAAATTTAAGGTAAATTTTGATACACATAATATATATGTTTTCAATTTTTATATGAGCTATTGTACTTACATAATCCTGAAGGCTACAACGTAAAGTTCTATTCCTTTTAAAAACTGCTGTTACAGATAGGGATGATAAAAACACAAATTATAAACTATTAGGGATGATTAAGTAAAACAACTTAATAGTCAAACTCATGATCATAGTAGAAACTAATTTAATTAATTACAATAAAATGTTTTCAAGGTTATTCAGATAGTTAATAGCTAAGAATAACCAAAGTTTAGTTGTTCTTCAAAAACCTCAGCGATACACAGAATATTGCGTTTAAAGTTATTTCATAATTAAAAGATCTTTTGACTGTGAGATATGTCTGCTTTTGACAGTGCCCCCACTGCACTTCAAAGGAGATGTTGAGCATCAATAACCTCCATATGGAATCGCTTCAGTTGTGGCAAGCTAGCCACTGGGCAAAGAAAATGCCCATGCTTCAACTACAGAAAATCCGTTCGGAAAGAAGAAATGTATGCAGAGCTAAGCTCTGCCTAGACAGGGTAAGCAAGTCCTTCATATTTTCAGCTAGAAAGGTCTGTCAGATACAGTAGGCCAGACGGCTGAGAATAGATGCTCCAATGTTATAAAGAATGTTGGGACTGTTAAGGTTATCTGATGCCTCTGTCATTTCTGTAATTTTTGGAAACGGTGTCCCTGTGTGACCTGCATACTCAGGTAATATTTATTCCTTCTCACGTCTTTGATGAGGTTGAAACTAGATAGTCAGAGTCTTACTATAAGCTTAAGCTGTTTAGGGTTTAAGAAGATGTTCTAGGTCTAAGAAGATATTTTTAGGATGGCAATACAAGTTTGGATGGAAATAGATTTAGAAACAAAACTCTGAACTTACCGAGATAGGATCGATAATAAAGTGCCCTTTTCTAAATTGCCAAATACGAGCACTGGACATTTTGAATGTAACTTGTACCTAATAATTTTCATGATTGTTTCATAATTGTTTCTACTGTGTGTTGTTTATTATTATATAGAGAAAAAGCATTTTTATTTAGACAAAAAATGGGGAATTATTGAGGTTTAGTCTGGTGCTATGTATTGTAATGCTAAATACTCACTATGGTTGCCCCCAGGGATGAGGAGATTCTCAAGGAGACCCAAGTAATGATATGTAACCTTGCCCCCCCCCTAGTTATCTCAGATTGGTGAATAAAGATGACTACAGCCTATAGCTGGGAAGAAGAGAGGTAGGCAGAGTTTTGGTTCCCAGGCTTGGAGTCTGAGGCAGGATCAGGAGGAGAAGAGAAGGAGGAGAGAGAAGATGCTATGGGTAAGAAAAGCTGCAAGTAGGAGCAATTCAAATGTATTTTGGAAATGATATCAGTATTTGCAAATTAATTAAATTCAGAAAAATAGAGAAGAAATCAAGAGTCAGTTCCAGGATTAATAGATGGTGCTATTGACTAATGTGGGAGGAAGTAAGAAGAGGGAGTTGGCAGCTTTAGGTTGGGCATGGCAGACAAAAGAGATTAAAAATGGGGAGGGGGGTAGCATGCTAAATTGGGATGATTTGCTATGGTGGTGAATTAGTTAAACTGCTTTGGCTCCCAGCTCACACTCACACACTGTACCAGCCCAGTAGCACTCTGGATTCTCAGATGAAAGACTCAGGCCAGCTAATTTTGTTACACCTTGACTAGCTCAATGCTAGGCATTTCTAAACCTCCCCGAGACTAGCATATATTTCACTCCGTATTCCTGGCTTAAGACCTTCTAAATCTGTTTTATCTTTGTTGCCCTGGGCAGCTCCCCACCCCTCTCTCTCTCCACTCTCTCTCTCTCTCTCTCTCTCTCTCTCTCTCTCTCTCTCTCTCTCCCTCCCTCCCTCTCTCTCTCTCTCTCTCCCTCCCTTGCCCAATCTAAAAGTTGCACCCATCTCTTTGCCAGCCATTGACTGTATGGCAATTCTTTATTATCAGTCGAAGACAGTTGGGGTCAGGGACTATCAAGTCTGGAAGCCTTATTTTGGGAGCCAAAATGAGACAAAGCATTAGAACCAATCCCCAACAATTTGATAGTCCTCGTGAGGAGATGTCAAGCAGGCAGTTCTGCTGATCTGACAGCTCTGCCCTAGCATGGTCTAATGTGGTATTAAATCCCTGTTGCCTTCATGAGTCCTAGGATTCAATACTCAGAAAATAAAAACCAGGGCCATGAAAATCCAAGTCAACTTGGTGTGTGACAGAGACAGCTAACCACCCACAAATGTCTGCTGTCCTCATCCAGAGAAAGTGTTTCGAACAAGTGGCAGCAGCCTCAGATACAGGGGACCATGAAGACAGGTAATAAGTGCATCTTCCAAGAGAAGATGGTTAACTCTCTTCCTCTTCTGGGCTTATAACAGGCCTCCAGTCCTTAGCACAACTTACTTCGTGATGGAAGTACCATTCAGGCTATAAAACTCAGCACACAGACAACACCACATGCCAAAATAAAAACAAAGGCCTAATCCATCAAAGTCCGTAGCTCTGGGAAAGTCTCTGAATGCACTAACCTTGCTTTTAACTTCCACAGTTCCACTTCTGGCTAACTGTGCTTGTTAACTGAACTATGTCAACCCAGAATTTGGGTTCTTTTATTTGTTTGGTTTTTTGTTTTTGTTGTTGTTGTTGTTGTTGTTGTAGTTGTGCTTAAAAGCTCAGCCTGAGAAAGGCTTGGGGCTACACTAAGATCCCAAACATCCAGTGTACTCACCAGCTGGCTAATAAAGAGTTTCTGTTGGCTTAAACCAATGTCTGAGCAGTCTTCTCTAGTGGCTACCCCACAATTTTGATGCAGATAAATACAGGGACATTGAAAGTCACATGTTGAAAATTATAGAAACACAAAAACAGGACCTTAAGTCTTCAAACTTTGATACATGACTAGTAAGAACCATTGTAGAATTCACACACAGATACACACACACACACACACACACACACTAACCTTTTGTGTTATACCATTGAAATGCAGAGAATTAGTTAGTATAATACATTTACCTAGTTAATATGCTTAATATCTACATTGTATCTATTTCCATTAGACTCTGGTGGTTGCTTAAGCACCTTTGGTATGAGGAATTGTAGTAGAAACAAATTTATGCAGTTTGTGGAAAGTCTGGTAGAGAAAGACAGAACATTTGGTTCTTTAGGATAAATGCCAGTAGAGATTGGTGGAAACTGAGAACCTACTTTATGAGTGTCAGTGGGTCGGGGGTGGGGGCTACAAAAAGATGAAATCCAAGAACAGCAAGAGAAATAGGTCAAACTCTTCCCAATGAACATAAACCTCCAAAATTGTCAATAAAATACTTGCAAACTAAGTTCAAGAATAAAAGATCATACACTGTGATCAAGTCGGCTTCATTCCAGAGATGCAGGAGTGGTTCAATATACATAAATCAGTACATGTTATACACCAGATGAATAGATCTAGTGATGAGTAGGAACCATATGATTATCTCATTAGATAGGCTAAACACCTTTTGCAAAATCCATCATCCCCTCATAGTAAAACCCCTGTAGAATCAAGGAAACAGGGGGGCATATCTCAACATAACAAAAGTGGTATGCAACAAGCTCCATGCAAAGTGGAGGGAAAAAACACAAGGCATTTTCACCTGTCAAGAACAGGACAAGGTTGTCTACTGTCTCCATTCCTCTTCGATATAGTGCGTGAAGTCTTAGCTGGAACAATGTACAAGAGAAGAAAATACAAATAGGAAAAGAAGAAATCAAAGTAATATTATTTGTAGATGGTATTATGATATATACATGAATGACTCTGAAGAATAGTCTTCAAGTGATAAACACATTCAGTCCAACAATGTATCAGGGTACAATATTAACACACCACATGTAGTAGCCTTCCTATGAATCAATTTTAAGTGTGCTGAGGGAAAAAAAAATCAAGGAAACATCCATTCATAATAATCCAAAAAATAATAATCTTGGGGATAAATCTACCAAGGAAATGAAAGGCATGTACAACAAAATCTTTAATACACTAAAGAAAGACATTGAAGACAATTCCAGAACATAGACCTCCCATGTTCATGGATTGGTAATACTAATACGGAGAAAATGGCTATCCTACTGGAAGCAATCTGTCACTCAACACAATCTCCATTAAAATTCCAGTGCAATTCTTAACAGAAATTGGAAAAGGGATCTCAAAAATCAGAGAACACTAAAGTCAGATACAGACAAAAATAGTAAGTGATTAATCTCCTTGATAAGCATAGATGCAGAAATGCTCAATTGTAAACTGAGTTCAGGAACATATCAAAGAAATCATTCTTTCTGATCAAGTTGGTTTTATCACAGGGACATAGACTTGGTGCAATAGGGGAAAAGCAATAAATATAGTTAAGTACGTAGATAAACTCAAGGTTAGAAACCATGTGACCATCTCAACTGATGTATAAAAGACCTTTGACAAAATCCAATATCCCTTCCTGATAAAATCCTTGAAGAGACTATGGATTAAATGAATGTATGTTGATATAATAAAGACACTTTCTGTGTAGGAAGTTTTGAGGTCCTTTTGCTCACAGATAAGCACGGGGGAACCCTAGAATGTTGAATATATGGGGTTGTTCCTTCAAAGGGATGCATAACCTTTTATCTACCTAGAAGTCCACAAGTTGATACAGTTAATTGTCTGGTAAACTTTGTGCTATCAGTGTTGATGAGACCACACTGCATCTTCCCCAAGCCCCTTTATCATAAATTCATTTTTTTTCAGTCAATCTATAGAACCCATCTTTGTGGAAGATGTACTTCACAAACAGTTTTGATGTAATCACATCAGATCTTTATTTAGCTTGCTTTGTGTTTTAATATGCACATGGGATTGAGTTCATTTAATTATCAAGAAAGCTTCCATCAAATTGTGCTGTGTTCAAATATGTGTAAAATAAAGTGTTCAGGTCAGACCTCCAAAGTTTGAACCAACACCAACTACTTTATAGTTTTGAACTGAACTACTTTCTTGCCTTCTATAGATGGTTACTGTGCTGGCCATGGTTGCAAAGACCCCCGCCTTTTAGATGGAGCTTTGGGTAATATACTTTCTGCAGTGCCTGATAACCTGAGTTTAATCCCTAGGACCCACATGATGAAAAGAGAGAATTGATATCCACAGGTTCTCCTCTCATGTCAACAGTGTGCTGTGGTTCATGTGTGTGCATGCACACACACACACACACACACACACACACACACACACACACACAAATATAAATTATAACATTTTCTCATTTTTATTAATTTTTTATTTAACAATTCTATATAACGTATTATGATTGTTCTTCTGATCCCCCATTGCTATCAAACTCTCATCCCTTTCAATCTCTTTCTCAGATTAACAACTATAAGGTTTGTTCTGTGACCCATTTACATTAATGAGGACCATTTTCGTGATTACTAGATTCTAAATTATCTTATAGAGCCTGGTAGGATTATCAGTGGGTATTCAATGAAGGCAATTGCTTCCTTGCCTGCTGAATTTATTAATATCAAAACGTTCAACAGTGAGAGTCAGGGCCCTTGAGATCCTGTTCTATCCATACCTAACTATTGATAGGCCTGTTCTTGTGCAGGCCTACCTATCACATCCACAACTACTGGGAATTCATGATTGCAATGGCTGTGTCTTGCTCAGGAAATGACATTTCACAACTCTTCTGGATTTTACATTCTTTCTTTCCTATTTTGTTTTCCAATGTTCTCTGAGTCTTACAGTAGATAATACAAACGTCATGCTTAGGGCTGGGTACTCATCCATCTGTTATTCTCTGGGTACCCTTAGATCTCTGCATTCACTGAATAGAGACGCTTCTCTGATTATGTCTGAGGGTAGTGTTTAATTATGAGCATAAACATAAATACGTAAAAGGTGGCCTGATGTTATGCTAATGTAACTAAACAACAGTATGCAGCTTCTCCCCTATAGCCTACAGTCTTCCCCACTATGGTATTTATTTATTTATTCATTCATTCATTCATTTAATATCCATTGGTATTTTAGTATTTTAGCCATAGGTATGTCTGTGTAAGAATGTTGGATCCCCCAGAACTGGAATTACAGACAGTTGTAAGCTGTAATGTGGGTGTTGGGAATTGAAACCGGGTCCTCTAGAAGAGCAGACAGTGCTCTTAGCCAGTGAACCCCTTCTTCAGCCCAGGTTTGGCTTATTGTTTTGTTTTGTTTTTCTGTTCATTTTTCACAAGGTTTACTGTGCAAGCATATACCTCCTCCTGTGAAGCAGGTCTCAGATCCAATCAGAAAGCGATTGGTTAAACTCCTAAAGTAATATCATTGTTGCACAAGTAAGCTTATCTTCCTCGGCAGATTGGTTTCATAGATTGAGGGATTCTGCATAGACCTCCCTAGACCTTAAAAGCTGGCTGGCAGAGAGGACATTTTAATCTCAGCTCCAGCCTGATCTGTCTACACTGCATACCCAAGATGTGTGGTATTCTCAGCAATACAGTCTTATCATCTAGTTATGACAAGGAACCAACTATAATGGCAAGAAGCTGTAATTTTTTTTATCCCTGTAGCATCCACTATCAACAACTAAGAAGCTATGCCATCACCAGTACTAGAGGGTTCTTTTGTTTGTTTGTTTTGAGATTTATTTATTTTTATATGAGTGCACTGTAGCTGTCCTCAGACAGACACACCCAAAGACGGCATTGGATCCCGTTACAGATGGTTGTGAGCCACCTTGTGGTTGCAGAGCAGTATCTCATCCATGTAGTAGAATATAAGAGTGTTTGCTCAGTAATGGTATAACTGGCTCATATGGTAACCTACATCTACATTTTTGAAGAGATGCCATACTGATACTCATAGTATCAACTGGCTGAACAAGTTTTCATGCCCACAACAAGGAGCAGGACTCTTTGTCCTAACATCTTTGCCAGAATTTTTTATCATCTCATTTCCCGTTAGTAACTATCCAGACTTGGGTTGGGCAGAATCTCAAAGTACTTTTAAATTGCTTTTACCTGATGACTAACAATCCTGAACATTTATTTCTTCTTTGTTTGCTTTGCTGGACGGAAGTGTTCTTAGTTTTACTTGTCAATCATTGGCCTTCATTTCTTAGCAATCAGAGTCTTATTTACAAAACCCTCACCCTATCTGTAGGTTGTAGGCACTCCCTTCCTTCTCATCCAGCACTTTCGCTTTCAACTTTCAGGTTTTACAATGAGGTCTTGGATACACATGGAGCCCTTTTTTTGTTTGGTTTTGTTTTGCTTTGCTTTGTTTTTTTGGTTTGTTTGTTTGTTTTTGTGGATGATGAGAGGCAGGGTCTGGTTTTACGCAACATATATATAGATGTTGAGGATTCTAATGTTCCTTTTGCTAATTGTTTCTCTGATCAGAATGAAAGGGCTTTCTTTAATTGGTAGTTTTGGGTTGCAGTCGGTTTTGTCAGATACTAGAATAGTAATGCTTGTTTGTTTTTATAATGAGTCTTTATGTGACAAACCTAAAGCCAGCATCATGCTAAATGGAGAAAAACCCTCACTATTGTCACTAAGGTCAAGAGCAAGAAGTCAAGGGTGTCTACTCTCTCTGCTCCTATTCAATATAGTACTTAAAGTCTTAGCTAGAACTATTAGGCAAGAGAAGGGAATAAAGCAGAGATGGATGGGGAAGAAAGAAATCAAATGATCCTGATTTGCAGACGACACAGTGCACACAAAATACCCTAAAAACTCTACCAGAAAAGTTATAGAGCCAATAGTGGCTTTCAGCAAAGTGGCAGCATACGGTACTAACACAGAGAAGCAAGAGCTTTCCTGTAAATCAAGTACAAAAGGAAACAGCTTTTCCACAGAGTAATTTCAGACATGCTGGGGAAGAAATCAGGGAAGCAATTCCATTCACAATAGCCTTACAAAAATACCTTGAGATAAATCTACCACAGAAATAAAACTTGACAATGAAAGTGTTAAGACGCTCCAGAGAGGGCTGGAAATATGGCTCAGCGGTTAAGAGCACTGACTGCTCTTCCAGAGGTCCTGAGTTCAATTCCCAGAAACCACATGGTGGCTCACAACCATCTTTAATGGGATCCGATGTCCCCTCTTCTGAAGACAGAGACAGTGTGCTCATATACATAAAATAAATAAATCTTTAAAAAAAAAAAAGACCCTCCAGAGAGAAACTGAAAGAGATAGTAGAAATCAAAAAGACCTCCCATGTTTATGGACTGGTGGTAGGAATAATATTGTCAAAATAGCCATGATACCAAAAGCAATTTGAGGATTTAGTGCAGCATCAATCAAAGTCCGAGTGCCATACTTCACAGAAACAGAATCTTAAAATTTATATGAAACACAAAAGACTCCAAATAGCCAGAGTAACACTGACCAAAGGAGATGCCACGTATCTGATTCAGGCTGTGCAGCAGAATTATAAAACCAGGGTGGGGTTGGCTAAAAACAAGCAGGCACATTAATGCATAGGCCGTACAAGCTAGATAAGCTAATAAGTCCACACAGCCACAGCCACCTGACTCCTGTCAAAACAGCACGAATACTCACTGGAGAAAAGGTAACGTCATGAACGCAATAGTGCTAGCAACACTGGCCTCCCCCCCTCCCCCATAGAGCAAAGCAAAGCATCATCTTCTATCACCCTGAACAAGAACTAACTCCGAATGGATCAAGAACCCTCAGCTTTAGACTGAGGCTACTAGAGGGGAAAAAAAAATCTATAGATGCCCTCCAATCTATAGGCATAGGTAAAGGATTTCTAAACAAGAGACCAATCACTGAGGAAATAAAGAGAACAATTAACAGATGGGACCCCATGAAATTAAAACAACAAACAACACCAACAACAGAAGACGACTGCAAAGCCAATAAAACTGCCCATTGAGTGAAGAGCAAACCTAGAGCGTGTGAGAAAACCTTGGCTAACTTTATGTCTGACTGCACATTACTATAGGGGGAAAACAAAAACCAAAAAACCAGTCTTCAGGCCCTCAGAAACTGCCTTGCTGGCTGTCAGAGGCTGCCTGCCACCTACCCTGAGGCAAAGACAGTGGGTCCTAAGCAGTGTCACGGACTTCCTTGTCTAATTCCCTCAACAGGTTCCTGACTTCACAGGTTTTTCCGGAATGCCTAGAGATAGAGTAAGATAAAGCTCATCTGTCCCCGGAAATTCCAATGTGCTTTAAATGGAGCCTGCAAGCTCACTTGGGTGTCAATCTTGGTAATGGAGAGACCCCAGCATGCTGGACTCCTGCAGAATAAAAGACTCTGCATTTACCGGACTATTTGAACCTGGGGTGCCATTCTTTGGCGAGTCATGGAACCTTACATTCGATGGGATTTTATTCAGCTTTAAAGAACATTGAAGTTATGAAATATACAAGTCAGTGATCGATGGAAGGAAGCAGCAAAAGTTACTCTGAATGAGGTGACTGGGCCCAGCTGGGCAAATGTCACACATCCCCTCCAAATAGGCCAATCCTAGATTTGAATGCTAAGGCTAGTAGTTTTGTTTTTGTTTTCTTTTGTTTGTTTTGTTTTGTTGGGCTTTGTTGTTGTTGTTTGTTTGTTTGTTTTTGAACCAGAGAATCCAATCAAGTGGAGAAAGATATAAAGGGGTCAGTAGATGAAGTGGAGATGATCCCTTAAGGGAGGGTGGTTTAGAGGGCACAGGGTCCTTGAGCACACAGGCAGGTTAAACTTGCAGGCTTCAAAGGAAGGAGATGTTTACTTATTTTCCACTGGGAAAGCTGAGGGTGGCTGGTAGTTTACCACCTGCTGTTCTTCTGTTTGTTGTCTCTAGGGCCAGGCTTCACCTGAATCCCCCAGACCCTCTTCCCTCTAGATCTTGACCTTTGTTTCTCAGTCAATAGAACCCACCAGGACACTAGTGTTCTGCCTCAGCCTAGGTAACTTCTCTGTTATTTTAGGCCAAGCTAATTCTGACTCCCACGGGTGTTCTGTTTATCCCTGTCGTTCCCCCTAGACCCTTGTGTTGAGCATTGTTTGTGAGTCAACAGAATCCATCTTTATGGAAGAAGCCATATGTGCTTTGTCAGAGAGTTTCAGTGTAAACATGTCTTAAGCTTTTCTGTACAGAGGGATTGAGTTAATTATCATCAGAACACACCCCCGGGAGGGGGCAAGTTGTTTTATGCTTAATTAAAATGTGGCTAAAATAAACTGCCTGGTGTCAGACACTAGAAGTTTGAACCAGCACTGGCTAACTAAGCCAAGTTGAGCCAGATTTCTTGCCCGATGAAGACCATTTTCTTCCTTGCCACTCCTGGTGTTTGTAAAGACTCCCAACAGGGAGGCAGGGAGGTCACAGAAGCCTTTGCAAAGGTAAATAGGGAGGAGCTGGGTGTTGTGACCGGTGGATGGGCAGAAGAAGACAGCAGTGTGTGTGTGTGTGTGTGTGTGTGTGTGTGTGTGTGTGTGTGTGTGTGTGTACCAATACTAAGAATGTATGCTGCCAAGGCCCTACTATTTTGTGAGTCTATTTAAATTATAAAAAAAGTTAAGTGGAAATACGACACATTGGTGGACTTTCCTCTTCCCAGAAGCCAAGGGTTATTTAGATGAAAATTCCAGTACCAAGGGTTAACATTCCGTTAGCTCCACCCCCACAATTACCTGGCAATAGCCAGGTATGCTCCACCTCACAGTTACCTGGCAACAGCCAACACCAAGTGTACAACACCTTCTTCCAAGTCGTTAGCTCACAGGACACCAAAACATTACAAGTTGCTGCCTGCAGTCTTGGTTGTTCACCAGACCTGGCTCATAAGACCTTACCGCCCAAAACACTGCATGTGTGAGTTGCAGTGAAAGTTCCCCGTTTGATATTAGTACAGCCATTTCTTAAGAATGAGACTCTTTTCAGCTAGCCCTTGCTTAGCCCCTAGACGTTAGACAATAGACCAGAAAGTACAGAAAGCACATTCCCACCCACTTTCTAGGAAGCTGCCGGACCATAAGAACAGATGGTATAGAACATATTTACTGCAGGGCAATTACAAGACTGGAAACATCACTGGGAAACTAACTGACCACTATAGAAGTGAGATGTCCTTGGTACGGAATGCAGCTGTGCTGACATAGCTATAGCTTTGTCCTAGGAACTCCAGAAGAGAAACACCTGCCAAGACAGATATCCTTGGTCCTTGTCTTGGGAACCTCAGGATAAGAAAACATATATCAAGTCAGACGTCCTTGGTACTGAAATAGCTACATTGATGTGGTTACGGCCTTATCCCAGGAATTCCAGGACGAGAAACATCTGCCTAGTTATCCTTGGCACCGAAATGGCTGAGCTGATGAAACTGTGTAATCTTAAATGACTATTTAAGCTGTACATTTCTGTTGTTCCTCCTGCGTGAGGACCGTGTCGAGCCCCAATGCACTGGTATCCCAAAGTAAACCTCTTGCTTTTACATCAAGACTGAGTCCCGTGTGTCCGTGGGGTGGCGCATGTCCTCAGGACTGGAGTGAGAGTCTCCTCTGTCTGAGGGTCTTTCAGCAGGAGGTAGAAAAAGCAAGCTGAATCCGAGCTGGAAGCTTCCTCCCTGGTGGCTAGCTTTCATGGTGCTAGAAGCTGCTGGAGGAGGAAAAACCAACCACAATCCTACCCAGCTTCTGCTATGCCCACCACTCAATATGACATGACGATCCCCAGGGTGTCAAAGGCTTTTTCCGGATTAGATTTGAAACCTGAGCCACCATGGGAAACCCACGCCTGCACAGTGAACCTGGTTGGGCAGTCCATAGTCACAGGCCGCAAGGGAGAACCCCCTGCTGTTGTTTTGCTGAAGGATTGAGCATCAGATGGCTTTCTACACACTTCCCGGGGGACCACATAGATTACAGCTGCTCTCAGCATCCATTAAAACAAACAAACAAACAAACAAACAAACAAAAAACCCCAAAACCAAAAAACAAAAAAACAAAAAAAGTTTTCTGTAGGTGGAGGTTAATGCAGAGACCTGTGAGGCGAACAGACAATTGGGACATGCTCAGTCTCAAAGAGCATCATGGAAGAGGGGCAGAGAGAATGTAACCAGAGGCTGGGGAGGAATGCTCTGGAGGGGAATCTTCTGATCGCACAGCCACATTCTCAATGGCTCACTGGACTGTGGACACCTGCACAAGGCCCACCCAAGAATGTGACTGTCACCATTTCCCTACCTGTTGGGCAAGGCAGCTCAGGCCCCGACCCTGGATGAGGGCAGTTAATCGGTGCTCAGGGGAGGAAGTCACTTTCTTTAGCGGTGTGCCAATAATCAACTGCCCACATTCCAGTAAACAACCCGCTACTCGTGCAAACAAACATAGTTAAACTCATGCGGTTTTTAAAAAGAGATATCAAAGTTGGAGTGGACTTGCTCTGGGGGGGAGGGGGGAGGTGAAGGTCCAGTGGGCGAAGATAACATGAAATAGTGCACTAAAATTGTCTTTATCTTGGTTACTGGAGATTTTTACTTTCCTTCCTTGTTTTGATGCCCACTGTGAATTCCTCCCTTGCTTCACCCTTTGCCCGTGGCTCTCAGCACGCTACAGAAAGCGAACCATAAACAGCTCAGTAGAGCATCATCCTGTATGAGTACAAGGTAGAGAGGTGATAGGAGTTCTCATCCACCGACTAACTGCGTTTTGTGGTAATCTTTAGCCGAATGAAGAATACTCTGCAGGACTTCTAGAAGGTCCTATCGGGTTTTATAAAAAGCTGTGTCTAAGGGGTTGCGTTTACTGTTTCGGTAAGGTGTGCTTCATAGAAAACAAAGTGGGTTAGGAACAAATTGTGCTGCAGTCTGCAAAGCTAAATTCAGCCGGCAGAGGGCGCCAGAACACAAGGAATGGAAGTCACTAAAGCCTTGCTCCCCCGCCCCCCTTCCCTCGGTTCCCCACCTCCAGTCACTCCAAAAAAATCCAATACAGCTTTGGTACCCGTGTAAACCGTGGGAATTCCTGAGTTCCTTTACCACACTCCTCGCGATATAGCACAACAGTAGCCCGGTTTCAAACCCCCAAAGTGCCTCTCTGATACTTCAGGTTTTTCTCTTCTTCCTTTGTTTCGGCTTTTTAAGTAATATTTTCATTTTACCGTACTTAACAGCCCTTCTATGCTTTCCTTTTGCTCGGCCATGCATCCATCTAAGTCTGCTTATATATCTTTTCTTTGCTGGGAAATCCTTTAGTGCCTCGTTTCCACTTTTAGTCTTTCTCCTATACTTTTTGTAGCATTTTGTTACCTTATTGGATTTTCTCCTTCCTTCCTTCCTTCCTTCCTTCCTTCCTTCCTTCCTTCCTTCCTTTCTCTATGTTTCTTTCCCTGTCTTGTGCTTTTCTTTTTTTAATCTCCTTACCTAATTTTACACCCAAACAATTAATTATTTAGATACTGGTTTTGTCTTTAATTTTTAAAATATTTTGAAACTTTCTGCTTTCTCTTTCTCTCCAAGACTTTATTCGTTTTCCCTTGTATTTCATCTAATCCTTTTTCTTTGCCTTCCCTCTTCCTCCTTCCCTCATTTCATTGAATTCCTATTTCCAAATAAGAATGTAGATTTATTTTCAATTATTTGTATATGGGTGTGGTTATGTGTACCCTAAGTGCAGATGCCTATGGAGACCTCAGAGTATCTCCTACCCCTGAAGCTCGAAGTAAGGCAGTTAGGAACCACCTAACAGCAGGTGCTGGGAAGGAACCTCGTGCACAGCAGGGGGTCCCATTTGGACCCAGGATTTAGCACAAACCACGGACACCTGTGTTTTCACAGGGAGGTCCTTTATTAAGTGTTGTGTCAGGGGTGGGATGGGGGTGGGATGGGGGTGGCGCCGAGGTTTAAGTGGCTACTTTCTGACTCAAGCAGAAAAGCAGCAACAAGAGACCTTGCAGGTGTAACTTGAAAAAGACAAAAAGTAGGGAGGGGTGTGTTAGATGTCTAGCCGCGGTATATTTTAATTGGGATTGTCATTGAGGCGGGCCAAAGGGAGCTTTTGACTGCAGGACTTCAATACTTTGATAGCCGGACCTTGGACCTTGGTAGTCAGCCTCAGGAGGAGGAAGTGACCAAATAAGGGAACAGACCTTGGTGGCCAGCTTTAGGAATGCAAACTAGCATTTTTTAGCAAGGCAGAGGGGATGGGGGCGAAGGGCAAGGCCTGCGCTCTAGAGTCATGCTGGCAGCGTCCCTTCAGGATCCTCTGCAAGAGCAGCACGTGCCCTTCACCGCTGAGCCATCTCCAGCCCCCTTTAAATAATTTTAAACTTAATCGTGCACTGCACAGTAGTTTCGCCACTTTCCGTGGCTGTCAGTAAACTTCAGTGTCTTTCTGTCTTGTGTCGCTTGATGTTGGTGCCCTTGAAGTGGTTCACTTTCTTCTTCAAGCATTGGCTGTTCAAACACAGATTGGTTGCAGGGCAGAAACAGGTAGGACCGGCCTGAAAACCCCCTCCCTGCTGTTAGCTTTCATCATGCAGGACGACGCTATTAGCCCACCGAACAGAAGAGCCTTCTCTTATGTTTCCCATTGTTGAACACTGAATGCTATGACATAAGGCAAGGTTCAGTGAACAACAGCATGAAGATTACGTTACATGGCTAACTTAGCACTTCCTGACAGGACCGGATGGAAGGAATTTAGCCATTTCTTTCCGGGGAAGAGGTTCCTGCCTCATACAGTAAACGGCCCCCTGGGGTGGTGGTCAGCTAGTGTTCTTGTGTTAAACAGATGCGTCCTAAAACTGCCTCCTGGAATTTACTTACACCTTTAGATTAGCTCTTCTCTCAACTGTGGTCGGAGATGCTTTTTCTGCAGTGGAGAGCGGCCCCCGAGAGTCCTAACCGGTCACGTGACTGCTGAGTACCCAGGCTGTTGAGGCATAGGTCCACGTGACTGCCGAGTACCCACACCGCTGAGGCACTTACACCTACCCCACCAGGGTTCCGGTGATAACATGGAAGAATGTCAGGAGTGCTGTGCCCTCTTCTGGATATGACCGAATTTCTGCACCCATGACCTCATAGCGCTAGGGTAACCAGCACAAGTTCAAGCCAGCGAGATCAGGCAATACCCTGACAGACAGTAATAACGAGAACCAGTGGGTTACAATAATAATAATAATAATAATAATAATAATAATAATAATAATAATAGTAATAATAGTGTTTTTAAAGAAGGTGGGAGAGGGATGTATTGGGGATGTCTGGGAAGACTGGGAATTGGAAGTAGATATGATAAAGTACATTGCATGTATACATGAAATTGTCAAAGAATAAATAGTAAACATTTAGAAATAAATAAAAATAAAAAAGAATAGGCCGCTCACAAGAAGATCCCCAAGTAAAACCAGAAGAGATCCAAAACAACACAGGCCAATTGAACAAAGGACCCTAAAAACACAGGCAACGTGACTCACCCAAAAGTCTGTGTCTCTTCAACTACTGAATTTAAAGCGACTGAAAAAGATAAAATGCCAGATGACTTCAAAAATCCACTAGTACAAATTATCAAGAGCCCCCCTCCCCATATGACCCAATGACAAGCCAGCCTATGAGTTCATAGGAAAGCCGACTGCGCAGAGGGGAAGTCAGTAAAATGGGAAAGGAGTCAGGAACCGGACTTTAGAAGTCAGCAAAAAAAAAAAAAAAACGGAGGAGAGATGCAGCGAGGAAGCTGAGGTTGAAACAAAGCAAACCGGAAGCTAGACTTGGACAAGGGGGCTGAATCAGATTGAAAGCAGTGGGAGTCAGCATCCGGAAAAGCTGAAGAAACACAGCATTGAAACATAAACATTGAGCAAACGCGAACACAGACTGAGTGTCACCGCGGAAGCGGGGTTCCTTTTGGGTGTGCTTAGCCCCAATAAAAAAAAAATGGGAAACAGACTTAAAGGGAAGCTCCAGGACAACTAGGGTTTAAAGAGAAAATAGACAGATCAGCTGAAATTTTGGTAGCCACCAGAAGGCGATGAAGCAAGGTTATGCCTTTTAAGTTAGTCTGAGGTCAGTGTGCGGGTGAAGTTCCGGAGCAATCTATCTGCTATTTGCAGGTGTGGAGTTGAAAACTATGAGGTCACAGGACACCACTAGAGATCCAGGACAGCATCCCTCCGGCAGGGTGACCCCTACTTAAAAGGACTTTGGCAAGTGAAACAAGTGCTCCAGTTGTTTTTCCGAGCTCCGGATACACTTACCGGATATCCCTTAGCTACCCTAAGAATCCCAAAATCTGGAGTTTTCAGAGGACAAAAGACGGTGGCTACCCCACAGACTAAGTATGGCCATCCAAAACCCCTACTCGTCAAAGAAAGAAACTGGGTGTCGGGTACAACATTGTAAGAAAAGACCCTCCCTTCCACAGCTGCCCACCTGCTGAACTCTTGATGGTTACAGGCGTTTGGCCATGTGACTGAGCGCATGCTCAAAAAAAACCAAAGGAAGTCTCAAGCCCAGGCTGTCAGATGAGGCTTTGTGTCCAGAACCAATAGAATCAGGGCTCAGGGAACAGGAGCTGCCAGCCATAACAAAGAAGTTATCTCCAATTGACATCTTCTTGCAAAGGAAAAATCAGTTTTCTCCAGTGGGATCTGACCAGGTGTATTAACTACAGTTAAGGACGGGTGCTGTGCCCAGCGGTAGATACTCAGTAAGGCTTTTTTGTTTTTGTTGTTGTTATTGTAGTTGTTTTTTTTTTTTTGTGTGTGTTTTTGTTTTTTTTTTTTTTTTTTTTTTTTTTTTTTTTGTTTGTTTTTTTGTCTCACTAGTCTTTTGCTTGTATATTATACTTACTAATTTCATGTATTATGGTGTGTGTGTGTGTGTGTGTGTGTGTGTGTGTGTCTTTTTTTCCCTTTGATTTTAAAAATGTTTTATTTTGATTTTATTGTTTGTCTGGTTTTATTGTTATCTTTAAAAAATGAAGGAGAAAGAGAGGGCATAGAATTGGGTGAGTGGGGCGTTAGGGAGAATTTGGGAGGAGCTGCAGGAGGAGAAAACATGATCAGAATATATTTCATCAAAACATTTATATATGATGGTTTGGGGATAAAGGTGAAAGCAGATGAACAAGGTTGCTCTCCACAAGCAGCAGCCTGTGTGTGGGGAAAGAGGACAGGAATTAGAGCTCAGGGGTTTTCAAAACCATTATCTCATGTTAAATCTTCTCCCTGGCCATTTTTGCTCTTTCTCCTAGCTGGGGTCTGTGCCTCATAATCATGTGTTAAAAACTGTGACTTTTGGGGTTGGGGATTTAGCTCAGTGGTAGAGCACTTGCCTAGCAAGCACAAGGCCCTGGGTTCGGTCCCTAGCTCCGGAAAAAAACAAAACAAAACAAAACAAAAAAACCTGTGACTTTTGCTATTCTGGGATTGTTGTTACAGAGTGAGTGCCTTGTTTCTCCTGGCACTAGGATAAACAGCAGAAAGACAAGTGTCAACAAACTCAGGTGACTCTCTCTCCCCAGCCTAGAACTGGCAGTCTCCCATTTCCGAGGACCCAAGGATATTTTTCTTCTGTTGTCCTTTGTATTTTCCCTTTTAAAGTTTTAACTAAAAGTAGGGGTGATGATGCCATCAGCATGATGTCGTCTACGGTTACAGGAATTTGTTCCTTTAACTCCATGGGTTGAAGAATCAAAAGGCAGGAGAAACAAGGTCTCAGCATCCAGTCTTTGAAAGGGAGATGCAGCCGGAAGTCAGCCATCTTGACTGTTTGAGCACAAAGCACGTTACTCTCCGGACTCTCCGGACTCTGTGAGCAAGTGCACGGGGGAATCTCACTCCTGGGAGTTTAAGTGAAGACTGATCGCTCGTGCGAGTGCGTATGAGCGCGTGTGGGCACATATGAAGGTTGAGCACTTGTGTGAGCACAGGTGAAGGCTGTATAGGTAGACAGTGAGGACACTGAGGTATCTCGCCGTTGCATCCAGGAGAGAAGCTGCGACTACAGTAGACGACTAGACTGTTAGAATGCCAGTCTCCCTACTCCCAGAACCTCTTCCCCTACTAGTTTAGTGGGGATCTGATTTCTAGACCATCAGTCATATGTTTTTCTTTATTGTGTAACAAAACTATTGCTTTCTTTTTAGTGCTCTTTATACATTCACCTAAGCTTTGCTTACACATTTTTTCTTTATTTGACAAATTTTGTTTTGGTTTTATTTCTTCCACTTTTGCCCCCTCCTCTTTTAAAAAAAAATAACTACTTTTACTTGTAGATTTTAACTTGATATTTTGGGCTTAAAGCTTTTTTAACACCCTTTTTAACTTTTTACTCTCATTTCAATTCTATAAATTTTATTTTCAAATATTTTCATTATTGAGACGTCCCCTTCTCATTTCCTCTGCGTATCACTGACATTCTAACAGAGTTATCATTCACTGTAGTCTTGGCTTCTCTCCAGGATGCAAGAAGAAGACACCTCAGCGTCTTCACTGTCTACCCATACCCTTCGGCTGCCCTCGCACGGGTGATCAGCCTTCACCTGCGCTCACAGGAGTGAGATTGCACCTGCGCTTGCCCGCTCTTGTTTTTTTTCTCTCTCTAAGAAATGAAGAAAATCACGAATGAACCACTTGAAGTTTTCCAAGAGAAAATCGCTGACTCACTTGAACATTACAGTGGCATCTGATCCCCGAGAACAAAACTTGCAATAGTACATTTGAAGCCCTGAAAGCATCTTTCAATCATGATTGCTATGTCCAGAAATGTTACCTTTGAAAATCAATGAGCTCATTGAGACATTTATGATTAAGCAGAACTGGCAGTCCATAATCCCTAGTCAAGCACCAAGGAAGATATTTAAAGGAACACTGTACACAGATATGGAGCAAGTCTCAATAGGAATGAATAAATTATTTTAGTTTTAAAGTTTATTTGAATATTTATTTGTTTGTTTTCTGTATACAAGTACACTGTCACTGTCTTCAGACACACCAGAAGAGGGCATCAGATCCCACTACAGATGGCTGTGAGCCACCATGTGGTTGCTGGGAATTGAACTCAAGACCTCTATAAGAGCACTCATTGCTCTTAACTGCTGAGCCATCTCTCTAGCCCCTAAACTTTATACTTCTAAAAAGCTACTTCCTTCACTAGTCTTTTTTAAAAATGATTTACTTATTTATTATATATAAGTACACTGTAGCTGTCTTCAGACACCAGAAGAAGGCATCAGATCCTATTACAGAAGCTTGTGAACCACCAAGCTGGGATTTGAACTCAGGACCTCTGGAAGAGCAGTCAATGCTCTAAACTTCTGAGCCATCTCTCCAGCCCCAAATAAATTTACTTAAGGGAATAGATACACAAAAGAGATCTGATAAGAATCCAAAATGCCCAATTTTGGGTTTCAGAACCAGGATAAACAGCTGAGGTGCTTTTTTTTAACATATCAAAGTGAGCCTGGCCTCCAGGCTCTCCCAGCATTCCTCAATCTTTATGGATATGGCTGGCATACCCTGCCCTCTACTGTGAACTTTCCAGCCCAAGGACTGGGCTTCCCCTCTCCTAGAGGCTCTTCCCTATATAAGCCAGATATTTTGTACTCTCTCCCTCCCACTCTTCCTCTCTCCCTCTCTCTGCATGTGCAGTGTCCACTTTCTCTCCCCACAACCTCTGTCTCCCTGTCTGTGTGACAACGTCCCATCATCACCTGCTGCCATGCGGCTATGATGTCACGCTTTCAAGCCATGATGGTAATGGATTAAACCTCTGAAACTGTAAACGAGTCTCTGATTAAATGCTTCCTTTTTATAAGAGTTGCCTTGATCATTGTCTCTCTTCATAGCAATAGATCAGTGGCTAAGACATCTACCAAATATTCTGGCTCCCAACTTCATAAACAAACACAAAATGTAGGTGATTTAAGTACCCCACTCTCAGCTTTAGGCAAGTCATTCAAACTCAAAATTAACAAGCAACAAACTCTACAATTTTATACCATAAAGAAAATTAATTTAATAGATATATACAGAATATTCTAACACATAAATGAATATACATCTTTCTGGGCAACCCATTAAACCACTCTGATAAAATAATAATCCAACCTGATAATAATAGGTGACTTCAATATCTAGCTCTTAACTCTATATGTGTTAACTAAATACAACAAAGAAACCCCAGATATAAATTATCTAATAAATCAAACTTAAACAGATATATAGAGAATATTCTATCCAATACAAAAGGAATATACATTATTCTCGTTATTAAAACAGACCACTTTCTAGGCCTCAAAGCAAGTCTTAATAAAAAAGAATGTGTAAGGGTTGTTCTTGACCTTAACATCATTAAGGTCCTGTTTTCCAATTGGTTCTTGACCTGTCAGTAAAGAAACCCACGGGCTAATTACTGAGTGGCAGGGATAGACAGGACTTTCTGGTCCCTGGAAGGAAGAGACAGACTCAAGGAGAGGAGAGGAGAGGAGAGTCCACCATGATTCTGATGGAGAAAAGGTAACCAGGCATGTGAGACCTCCAATGAAGTGGCCACACAGGTTGCTCCTACAGGAGGTCAGTCAGAGTTGTTTAGCAAGGATTATATGTAACTGAGCAACTGAAGTTGAGGGAGGTGTGGAACTAAGAGTATTGATAAGGGAACAATTTTCCAGAGAGGATATAAGTAGTGCGTAGCAATTGTGTCAAAAGGCAAGTTGAAATTGGACAATTGTGTGTCTGTGTCTTTTATCCATGGATTCAAGGGAAGGTGGGTGGGGGCTCGTAGCAAAACCCATTCCCGGAGCTTAGCAAAGCTATATGCAACAATGGTTAGAATTTCCTGTTTTATAGGAACAGAGAAGACGAAGGCTAGACAGCAAGGGTGAGAGAAATTATACTGAACAGCAGAATTCCAAGTAAACAGCAGAAGAGTCATGAAGAATTCATGAGGAAATTGAACATTCCTAGAATCAAATGAAAATGAGCTTACAACTTTCCTAAACACGGGGGACACAGAAAGGATTAGAAGAGCAAAGTATACAGCTTTGATTGCTTATATTAGATGTCTATTCAAATGGGAGTTGGTTCTTTAGAAGATAAAAAAGATCTCTTAGCCAAAGGAAACAAAATAAAGAATGCAAATTAATAAAATTAGAAATGTGAAAGGAGAGGTCACAACAGATTCCAGTGAAATCCATAGAGTCATTAGGGAACACCATGGAAATAAATAAATAGCAGACAATCAAAGAGAGATGAAATCAAAGCACTGCCACTTGAATGACATGATCATATACTTAAAATCTCCAACAGAAACCTCGCAGATCTCATAAAAGTTGTGGCAAAGAAAGATACAAAACCAGAACATTAAAGCTAGTAGTCCAACAAACTTGACCCCAAAGAAATCATTTAAAAAATATCATTCATAAAGAGTTGAAGGAGCTTGCAACCCCATAAGAACAACAATGCCAATCAACCACAGCTTCCAGGGACTAAACCACTACCGAAAGACTATACATGGACTGACCCAGGGCTCCAACTGCGTATGTAGCAGAGAATAGCTTTGTTGGGGCACCAGTGGAAGGGGAAGCCTTTAGTCCTGCCAAGCTTGGACCCCCAGTGCAGGAGAATATGGGGGGGCAGTAAGGAAGATGTATGGGGGGAATACCCGTATGGGGGAGGGGAGGGGAGGGGATGAGGGCTTATGGACAGGAAACTGGGACGGGAAATAACATTTGAAATGTCAGTAAAGAAATATATCTAATAAAAAATTTAAAAAATATATCATTTATAGTTAACCTCAGAAAACAAAGGGCTTGGGGAGGTCTCCTCTCCCAGGTGCAAGGTCCCTGCGATGTGCCACTAAAGCTGAAGCAGAGGATGGCTTGAAGACCAGTACTGAGTGCAGGTCTGACGAGGCCAGGTTGATCCTATCCTCAGCTCTGTTTCAGGAGTAGGAGTCTGGAAGTTAGTGAAAGAGACATGAACTTGCATTTCCTGTGTTTGTGTTAATAGTTCCAAGGCTCTGTCACTGCTCAAGTGAAGCAGGTGCCAGGCATACTGGATACAGGCACAACTCCTCAGAGTAAATAAGAGAAAAGGCACACTCACACAGACCCACAGACTATGCGTTAGAATCTGCAGGAATTACAGGTCATAGCATGGGAGACAGGCCAGGCTAAGGAGCAATGTCTAAAGGAAAATGGTGTCTTCAGCCAGAATTGTCCACAGATGAACAGTTTAAAAAAAATTCTACAGTGAAACTTCCCTTATAGATAGCCCAGACAGAACAGAGTGTTGAAAACCTCAGGATGAAATACTGTAGAATCCAGTCTAAAACAGAGTTTTTCTCAATGTAAATTTCTTATCAGTAATTTCTGGGTTTTCTATTGCACTTAAGGCACAGGATGGTCGCCCATATGATACTATTCTAGTCTGAGAACAGGTTCATTCTTGCACAGAAAACGTGCACCAAAATTCAGATAGTTAAAGATAATCAATTTATACGGGGAAAGATTTCAGACTAACTATTGACCTGGGATTTGGATGAGACTTGGAATTTTGCTTGAAAGAAAAGAAAAGCTATCAAAATGTGCATTTGTTATGCTTCATGAATACTCAGCCTCAAGTCGAAGTTTGCCTTTGCCACCTTGAGTTGCTCAGCCATTCACTGACTATTGCCTAAAATTCATCTTTTAAAAGAAACCATCACTTGGATTCCAACTCTTGCCCACCACCCGTGCTTATCTGTTCCTGGAGGAGGCAAACATTGTTGTCCAAGTAGAATGAGCTCCTGACCTTGTTCTAGAGAGGCCCACGCTAGCAGCTGGGCTGGAAACATTGCCCCATACTGACTGTAGCTAAAATGCTTATCTCTCACAGAAAAATGGGAAGTATTATCTAAATATAACTGAGCAACTTTCTCTGAAATATTGATGGAAGATAGTCACGTTTCAACTTCTAAGGAAAAAAAAAAAACCAGAACAAATAGATCCTGGCTTACAGAGGCTTGAGTCCTTTCGAAAGAAGAATCACAATAAAAAAAAAGAGACATGATTTCAATGTCCTAATTAGAAGGATTTTGTTTTATTGTTTTCAATTGAAAATATTCAAATACTTTAACATTGTTTAATAGACTTTCCTTTCAGAAATGTAAACTACAACAGAGATTAATTGGATGGAAAAAATGTTGTTTTGAAACTTAGTCCCAGTGTATAATAATTAAATTTAAAAAGTATATGTGATTTTTTTACTTAAAAATGAATAAATAATTATGATTTTTTAAACTTTCGTAGTTGTCTGTTCTTAAAAGTAGAAGAAACCATAATAAAATACAAAAATGTATCCAAGTCTATTAAACTTGGAAAATTTGTGACTGAATACAATAGAGAGAAAAAATAAAAGAGGTCACATAAGTACTTCATTCAGATAAACATACTTTTATTTAAAATTTTTTTGAGTTATAGTACATGTGTACTATATTCATATCATTTCCTTCTCCATCTCCTCCCATGTCCCCCTACTCCCTTAATCAAGATTCTTTCCTCTTTAACTATTATTACACACACACACACACACATATGACATACACACACCACACATACACACACACACAAACACACCACATACAAGACATACACACACCACACATACATACATACACACATACACACATATATACACCCATACATGCACACATATTCACACAGGCACACTTAACTTTGAGTTCATTAAATGTTGCTTATATGTACATGTTTAATCCGATTACTTGAGACTGGGTAAGTAATCAGGGTGCTGGTGCGGTTCTCCTCCTTTGAGCAACTATTGTTGTCTACAGTTCTTCATCTAGGAGTGGAGCCCTGTAAGATCTCCCTATCCTTATTAGAACGTCAACTGATATTGTCATTATAAAGGTCTTGCTTAGACAACCATATTGTTTAGATGTCATGGGAGCAGCTTCCCTGTCAGATGCAGAAAACACCAGCTTGTGGCAAATGTTCTTATCTGTCTCTTTCAATCTTCCCACACCTCCTTTCCCAGTGTTCCCTGAGCCTTAGACGTATAAGGATTACATTATAGATATATACATATATATGTGTGTGTGTATATATATGTGTGTGTATGTGTGTGTATATATGTATATAGATATGATATAGATTTAATTTTTACCAAACTGAAAGTATTTAGCCCATTATATTTTTTTATTTTAGGTTGACTAAAAATAAGCTCAATCATATTACAATGTAAATTTTAATTTGGAGAATTTTTATGTTTATTTTATGCGTATTTGTTTACATGCATAGATTAGCTTCACAATGGCAGTCTGCCTGCCATGGTATTCGAGTGCTGGAGTCATTGATGGAATCCCTAGCTAAGGGGAATTTATTTTATATGGTTTTGATTTTTGTTTTAGCAAGTTTGTTATGAATATTATTATGTGAAATGTTTACACTTCTATTTGTTGTTAGGTAGATATGAAATGCAAAACTAAGAAGGAAAATGTGATAATATTCAGTTATATAAATCTGCACCATTTATGTATTAGCATTGACAAGCAGTGATGAGACTATTGAACTTGAAAACATCAGCATCAGAAAACTGATGATTTGCTAAATGATGGGAACATAAGTCTAGTAGTCGGTGTAGATGAAAAGACACAGCTCTCAGCTCATCCCTTCTGACAAACAGCAATCAATCCATAGTCTTTTTCCATAGGTAACTTTTTAATCTGATAGTCTCTTGTGCTCTCCATTAAACCCGAAGTCACTGCTGATCACAGAATTATTTCTCTGTAGTTATAGGAAAATATTTTGCAAGAGAAATTTGCAATTGGTGTTCAAGTAACAAGTTAGTGTCTCACATAGCTTCATAATCTCTTTGCTTGTGGTAGGATAAGCCATCAATGCTGGGGAAGCACAGTGGTGAACTAGGCATAGTGAAGGGAAAACCATTTCCTGAATAAATACAACTGGTCTACCATCCGCTGAGGCAGCACTCCCATCAGGAAAGAACACAAATGACTTTGACATTGCAAGACAACCACGATGGGGTAGGATGGGGCTGGATGAGGAAGTGTGGGGCAAAGTTCAAGGTAACAAACACATTTCCTTTTTCCCCTTTATTTGCAGTAGGATCTTGCTCTGTGGCCCAGGCTGGTCTCTTGCCTGTAGAACTGATACGTTGTCTTTAGAATTAAAGTTAATATTTGATTTACTATAGCCTCCAATTGGAGTTAAAAAATAAACTAATTACTGTGTTAATTAAATATTAGGAAATATTGTTTCTGTTTTTTTTTTTTTAGATAATGTCTCTCATTATATATCACAGACTGACATTAAATTTGCTGTGCAGCCTCAAATTCATGATTTTTTTCCAACTTCATACTCCTAAATTCAGGAATCACACATGTATGACACTATATTTAAGTCAGAATATAGACTAGGGATGGAGAGATGGCTCAGAACTTATGAATACTCATTGATCTTCCAGAAGCCCTGGGTCCTATTTCCAGAACCCACAAAGCTGCTCACAAGCATCTGTGACTCCAGTTCCAGGGGATCTAATGCCCCTTCATGTGTCAAAGGATGTGAGGCACACATATGAGACATGCACTGAGACAACACATTAAACAATATCTGATTAAATCTTTAAAAAGACACAGAAACCGTATTTCATATCACAACACAAAAATTCTAATAAACAAACAAACAAGCATAATGACTACTAGTGAACCTTATGAACCTTCTGAAGAAACTAGGTATCAACGAAGTGCTACCAATAAAAACTGATACTTTGTATACACCCAGAGTGTGTAGTAAATGGCCATATTGAATACCATCGCCACACCCCTCCACACACACACACTAAACACAAGGTCTGACTAGGAAGAAATTAATCTTTTCCACACACTACAGAGATAGAAGTTACTCTGTGACTCAGAATATAAAGTCAACCAGGAACTATATCCCTTTCTGTCGGACACTCCAACATTCCCTAGGGCGTCTTCATCAGCAATATGGAAGCTAGTTCATGGGCATCATCAGCATTTTATAACCCTTGGTAGTGACAAAAAGGAAGTAGTTAGTGGATATTTCTTTCTAAGAAAGGGGCAGTGAAATTGCACACATTGGAAGATTATTTGAAGGAAGAATCTAGCTAAGCAGTCGGATATGTTTCTTCCTGGCACAAAGGAACCAGGATAGCCAAGTTAGACCAAGGAGGAAGCCAATGCTGGTAAATAATTAGTGGTCTCTGTTATAGTCCCAGTGAAAGCAAATAGTTTGCTGGCTAATTGCCCTATTCATGCATACACTGGATTTAAATCAGTTTGTGTGTGCCAAGTTCCTCAAGGTTGTTGATGAAAAAAAAAAAAACAAAAAAAACAAAAAACAAAAAAACCAACAGCTCTCATCTTAAAGAAAATAAGAAATAATTTCTTATTTCTAGTGACCATGGCCCAGGAGCACAGATTTAGGATTCCCAATTCCATGTTCCAACATGGAAGCAGTTTCATGAAGTTTTAGAGTTTTACAGAACAAAGTGACATTTCTGAAGAAATTTCAATTTCTTGAAGACCATTGTTTGGAAGGGTACAAGTGTCTTTCTTTAGAATATCTTAGTTTATGCCAAATAGTTACTGACCGTATTTCTGTGCCAGTGAAATGAAACAATTCAAACCAGATTAGATTATATTAAATGCAGGTTTATTAAGAAGCTGCTGTTCTGCGAGTTCATTGTCCCCAGGGAAGGAAGCCAGGGAAGCAGCCATGGGAAAGGAGAGAGAGGAGAGGGGAAAAAGAAAGGGAAAGTGCTCATGCAGAGAAAGGAGAGGAAGAGGGAGGCAGAGGGGAGATCAAAATGTCTGGATTATATAGGGAAGAGCCCTGGGGAAGGGCAGGCCCCCACCCCCCAACCCCAGCCTGGAAAGTTTATCTTTGGGGCTCTGTGTATGCTAGGTAGGGACTGAGGGTTGCTGGGAGAACCTGGCGGCTAGGTCTGCTTTGGTTTGTAAAGTATGCACTTTATCCCTTGTTATGAGGTCTGAAACCAAAAACACCCCAGCCTTTTATTGATAATAATTACCTTTGCCTACTGAGGCTGGCAGTGGTACGATTAGGAGCAGGGAGAATAGTTAGAGCTCACAGCATTTCTTGTTTGGAGGACATCAGCTTGGTAAAGTGTTCCCTTAGGTCTGCATCTGACAAGATGTATGTATTATAGTGGGAACACAAATATATTTAGCAGATCAAGGAGCCAGCACTACATTATGCAGATGACTGACACAAATATTTTATATATTAATTTAGCTTCAATTTTTTGGAGATAATTTGAGAATCCTAGAAGGTTAATAGCACTGACAAAAAATAAAAATTCTAGGCCTTTTACAAATTTAAAACCAGTGCTATTGACCATGGGCATATTACTTTTCTGATATACAATACATCTATTGGGTTAGTTTCTCAAACAGCAGGACTTCCTGAATGGCAGGATTTTCTTTTCCTGTCTTTAAATCTGAATGGTACTAATAAAAATAGTTGAACTGTCAAAAGAATTTCACTGACCATGATACATTTTATGTAAGCAAGGATTTGTAACATTTCAATCTTTATGCAGTAGCTGAAATTCTAGTCAGCTTGTGCAGAATTCTCAAGCAGGTGTGTCTTCTGTCCAGGAATTTCTACCCAAACAGACTAAGGTGGCCCAGATTCTGATCAGTACTTTCATAGAGTTTGTATTACCTATAGTTCATCTTATGATAAAGAAAGTTAACAAAATGACTTTTAATAGTCATATCCACCCATCATTTCATACTTATCAAAACCTTAACAACTCTTAGTTCATCATTTGTTCACACACAAGAGTATTCCTGAAAAACAAGCTCATAAGAATAACCCAACAAAAATATTTTAATGCTCAGTCTTTGTTGATCTTTTGATCAATAAAAGCATTTTTGTGTCCTTGATTTCTGTTGCCTTTGACTACTAAAAATATAAATTTAATTTCTTTCTGGGATTTTTTTTGGGGGGAGAACCCCTTATCAAAATCTGTGAAGCCAATACCAAATTTTTACCTTAAACATTATTTCTTATGATTCAAATGTATGCCATTTTAAGAAATTAAACTGCATGCTTAATAAAACATTTCAGACGTACATTGTTTCTCTGAAATATTTGATTTAGAGATTCACGTGTCACTTATGAATATCATAACAATATATTTCCTCAGGATCAGTTTCCAAAATTGACAATTGAAAGGGCCATATACCAGAAGAAAAGGAAAAGGAAAGAAAAGAAAATCTTAAAATTGACAATTCTGTCCTTTTAGTTGCCTTTGTAGTTAGACACACATACCCACACATCGAGATGTGCACACAGACACACACTTCAAATTTTGCAGGCTAACCATAGTAATTCTATCATATAGTAAATTTAAAAAAATTAAAAAGTGAGTAGCAAGAGGCTAGCTAGTTGGTTACTTCTGGGCACTAAGTGGAGATTAAGTTTTACCCTATGCTACTTAAACACAATACACAAAACAATTAACATTAGACAATTAACAATTAACAATTAACATTAATTCAGAGTGAGCTGCTAGATAAACTTAAACTTACAAAAGCCCAGTCAGCTAAAATTTTACCTATGAGGCCACCAAGATATTTCAGACCATGTTTTCCAAGGATTCACAATCCATACTGGACATCCTAGCTGTTCCTCAACAGAACCGTAGGGCTCAGCAAAACCCAAAGACAGACAACCTTCCACCTTCCCAGTTGTAAGACAGGTGCCAGCCAGGAGAGCAGAAAAAATAAGATTGCCCTCAAAAGAATTTCCAAATTGACAACCATATAGAGCGAACACATTGGAGATAAATTCAGAGGCACCAAAATGCAGCTTTGTCACAGTAGGGAGAGAAACAAAAGCACTTCCTTTTGGCATAGTTTGGCCAAGAGTGAGCCCAAGGTTGAATTCTCCACTTGACTGAACTCCTGGTGTTTTTGATCTGGAGCTTATGGTTCTGGGCCTGTCTGTGGCTTGTCTGTTGTACAAGCCTCAGTCTGAGCCTGTCGAATCCTGTCTTGTGAATCTCTCTTTGGAATATGGCTTTGTCTCTCTTTTATTGATCCTTTTATTAATAGCACAGAAAGCATCCCATTGAGAAGTAGGGAATACTTTGTAAAAATCACTGACAGGCTTTTGCAGGGGATAAGACTTAGTGAACCCGGCTGAACCCAGGTGACCCCAGTAGACAGGAAAAGCAGTGGTGCAAACATCCCTGCATACAGACTGTATCCACACTGCTGTCAACATGCTGGATATTTGCTTTATAAGGTCACTTTGACACCTTTGCTATTTTTGGCAGATTAGTATGATTATGATTATGATTATGATTATTATTGTTGTTCATACACAGACACACATACATTGTTCTCTAAGATATGAGCCTGGAATAGTGACACATGCACTTGGGAGTCAGAGGCACGTAAGATCTCTGTTAGTTCAAAACCATCCTAGACTACATAAGTGAATTCCAGGCCAGCCTAAGCTACAAAGAGAGTCCTTATCTCAAACAAACAAAAAACACGACAAATTAAAGCCAGGCATTAGCGTAAGTTGTAAATGCTAATTACATGGAGAACCCAAGGCAAGCATGATTGGTTGTTACACTGTTCTCTTAAAGTCAGGTTAAACAAACAGGCTGAGCACACAGTAGGACATCAGAGAGCAGTAAGCAAACCAGGAACATTTCTTTTCCTCTCTTGGGACAATTATGATGATAGCCAAGGGACAGGTTGTCTTACCTAGTCTCTCTGTAGCTGTAATAGTTGAGTCTCCAGGGAATGCTTGCATACCTTCAATGCCATTTGTACCCAACAAATATTTACATAGCTCTCTGCCATATAGCTATTTGGGGGTGAGGAGCAACATTCTTGAAGTATCATCCCATCTATAAATTAAAGCAATTACTCATATCTGCATTGTTCACTAGGACTGGTGGGATATGCTGGTTGTTATAAACTGTTAATGCCTGTGGACATGAGACAATGACGCAAATTATGAAGCAATACACTATTTAATATCTTCTACTTATGCAGCAATTAATTCTCTTACACTATTAACTTCATTTATTCTTACAGTAATGTGAAGTTTTACCATGTTAATAGAAAAACGTTCTACTTGACCACTACACTAGAGAAAGATAAGCCCAGAGAATAATTAGCTTTTAATAATTTAGAGTATTCACCTAGATATCATACCTTAATATAAAATTGTTTACATTTAGCCTCCCAATGATTCTATAATTTTATAATTAAATGTATTCATTTAACATGTAATTCATTGTAGTTAACATGGAGCTGAATTATAGCTATTGCTTAACTACTTCTTAAGAGTTCTTCTAATTCCTTAATTTAAACTACTTACTATTTCTCATAACTTCATAATCATAAAGGACAGAAGAGTACCAGAGTAGAGACAAGGCTCTGAGGACCTACGGTGCTAAGAACTCCCTGTAACTAACAGGGCATGCTGGGTAATCTCAGAGCTGAAGCCCTTAGACACATTGTTCTCAGAAACCCTGGAACAAGCAAAAGGTGAAATTCTAAATCATTCACAGGTTGATGCTAAGTGGCTAAGACGTCACTGAAGGGGAAGGTCAGAGTTGAACAGGCCAGGTTCACTCCATCCAGTGATACCTCAAATCTGGCAGAGACGGACATGAGCTTGCATAAGAGCCAGAGTGCGGGGATTAGAGGACAAGCTACAGGAGTCGGCTCTCTCCTTCCACCACATGGGCCCTGGGAAATCAGACTCAGGGCCCCAGGCTCGGCTACACTGAGCCATCTCATGGACTCAACTCTAAGACTCTCATCTCTACTGTTTCCTCTTGCTCACAACATGGATGCTCACTGGCTCTAACTCACCCCCGTCCCCACTCCCACCCCCCACCCCACCCCCTCACACCTATGCATCTCACACATGATCTACACCAACATCCAGACCAGGCAGCTCTTCAGCAACAGTGTATATTCTCGATACATCTATGACATCAAATCAATCAACACCGGGGATAGATCATTAGAAAAATAAAGGCCTATGTTGTGGTTCTGTTGGAAACCAGATAAACTACACGTGGACATTAAATGGTAACAATGGGGACATCACTACAGCAGACGGGAGAGTGGCAACTTACAGCAATACTCGATGCTGGCAGAATCTGAACCTTTTTACCCCAACATTAAACCTCTCACAAACACACTGAGAGAAGAGCTTTAGAGGAAAATTTGTTAACCCCCAAACTTGCTTCGGTAGTCACTCTCTGAGTTAAAGCTGCTCCACTAGTAGCCCCCAGGTATCTTATACCAAGACCGTATAGTAGACCCTGTGGGAAGGGAGCAGGACGTTATGAACCTGCATTTCTTATTGCCTGCTTGGGCCAGCAGTATTTGTTACCTGACATTCCAGAGACAATGGTGAACACTGGGGAAAATTCAAAAGTAACCCATATCGTCAAAGTGAGCTGTCACAAGTACAACCGGACCGTGACAGTCATGTGCATAGCTTCCAGAAACAAAGAGGAACATTGCCCAGAAGTAAGTGAGTGGGCGCTGCTCCCTGAAATATCAAAGGTTAAATGTCAGCTTCCCCCGAGGGAAAGGCAAACAAATAAAGCCACCACATGATCGCCTCGTCTTCCAAAGAAGTCCCAGGATAATTTTAACAAGTCGCTGATTCTGCTTATTGATCAGGGTCCAAAGCCTTCCACACGGTACTGCGTTGGGTTTCCTGTGAAGTTACACCATGAGCATTGCTAATTTTGCAGATAGAAGTGATTCAGAAAGTCAGAGTTCATGGTCTATCTTTTTTATGAATTGCCAAGTCTGATAAACTCATCTGCATCGAGCTCTTTACCCTTTGATGAACTAATTTACAAACATTTCCTGGGTGGATCCCTGAGACTGTCGCTTTGGTCAGTGTTCCTAAAAACCTCACGTTCCTATTGTGGTAGGACTGACCGCAGACTGTGGCTTACTCAGGAGACCAAATCCCCATAAAAGCCTACAGGGAATAACTCAGATCAGCCAAGTCCAGGCCTGTATCTGCTTGTGTGTTAAAGGGAATTTGAAACTAAAATGATCTCCATGATTGTATTAGCGAGGGTTCTCTAGAGTCACAGAACTTATGGAAAGTCTCTATATATTAAGGGGATTTATTGTAGTGACTTACAGTCTGTAGCCCAACAATGGGCAGCTGTGAAAGGGAAGTCCAAGGATCTAGAAGTTGCTCAGTCCCACAACGATATGGGTTACTTTTGAATTTTCCCCAGTGTTCACCATTGTCTCTGGAATGTCAGGTAACAAATACTGCTGGCCCAAGCAGGCAATAAGAAATGGGTTCATAACGTCCTGCTCCTTCCCAAGGGTCTACTATACGGTCTTGGTATAAGATACCTGGGGGCTACTAGTGGAGCAGCTTTAACTCAGAGAGTGACTACCGAAGCAAGTTTGGGGGTTAACAAATTTTCCTCTAAAGCTCTTCTCTCAGTGTTGTGTGATCTGGTCTTCTGTAGAAGCAGGTTCCAACAGATGTTCTGGCAAACAGTGGAAGAAGAGTGAATCTTCCTTTTTTCAGTGTCCTTACGTAGGCCTCCAGCAGAAGGTGTGGACTACATTAAAGGTGTGCACCACCACATCTGGACCTGGAACTTGCTCTGGCCCAGGCCGACCTTGAACTCAGAGATTTCCTGTCCTCAGTCTCCTGGGATTAAAGGTGTGTACTACCTTGCCTGGGTTAAGCTTTCTATGGCCACTATGCCTCAAGAACTACATGTTAAGATCCAGGTCTGAAACCTGTTTCTTCAGACTCAAGATCTGGATGACATTTCCGGGTTGTAGTTCATTCTAGATGTAGTCAAGTTGACAACTGGGAATTGCCGTCACGATGATGCTTTTCAGCCCGGAAATTCTAAGTTTTAAGCCAAGGGGAAAATTGTAAATACCAGTAAGTATGTTTTCTTAAAGCACAGGATGCATAGGGAAGGGTTGAAATTTTCATGGAGGGCATCCCTCTCCTGTGGCCCACACACACCACAAATAATCATATCAATACACACAAGTGAAGGTTCTGTGGTGGTTCATCAGGGAAAAGGCATCTGCTATTAAACTTATCAAGGATCCACATAGTAGAAGGAAAGAACCAACTCCCACAAGGTGTCCTCTGACCTCCACATGTGTGCTGTGGCACATGCTTACTCAGCCACATACATGCACATTGAATAAAAAAAAAAGTGTGTGTTTTGAAACTCAAGACGGATGACCAAAATGTGAAGGCTTCACTCCTTCAAAAGGGAAACAAGAATACCCTTGGCAGGGAATAGAGGGGCAAAGTTTAGAACAGAGGCTGAAGGAACAGCCATTCAGAGCCTGCCCCACATGTGGCCCATACACATACAGCCACCAAACTAGATAAGATGGATGAAGCAAAGAAGTGCAGGCTGACAGGAACCGGATGTAGATCTCTCCTGAGAGACACAGCCAAAATACAGCAAATACATAGGTGAATACCAGCAGTAAACCACTGAATTGAGAATAGGACCCCCGTTGAAAGAATTAGAGAAAGGACTGAAAGAGCTTGAAGGGGCCTGAGACCCCATATGAACAACAATGCCAACCAACCAGAGCTTCCAGGGACTAAGCCACTACCCAAAGACTATACATGGACTGACCCTGGGCTCCAACCTCATAGGTAGCATTGAATATCCTAGTAAGAGCACCAGTGGAAGGGGAAGTCCTTGGTCCTGCCAAGGCTGAACCCCCAGTGAATGTGATTGTTGGGGGGAGGATGGGAGGGGAACACTCATAAAGAAGGGGAGGGGGCGGGGTTAGGGGGATGTTGGCCTGGAAACTAGGAAAGGGAATAACAATTGAAATGTAAATAAGAAATACCCAAGTTAATAAAGATGGAGGGGAAAAAAAGTGTGTGTGTGTGTGTGTGTGTGTGTGTGTGTGTGTGTGTGTAAAATGTTTAAAAACACTTAAAAATGAAACGCTTTCTTAAAAACATCTACATGAAAAATCTGGTGGAAAAAAAAATCTGATTACCTTAGTACACCAAGAAGTCCTTAAAACTGAGTCCAAAAAAGAACCATGAAAAGGAGCACAGAATAGTCACAAACAAAAGGAATGAAAATGGATGAGAAAAAAAAGTACATAGAGTTCGCATTGGTGATCAATTCCCTGCAGACTGAGCTATGTCCCTTAGGGAACCCCACATGGAAGCGTTCTATTGTATCTACAAGAAATGAGAACCGGCGGTTCTTATCTACCAGCATCCTTTATGGTACCGTGTCCCAGGGAGGCCAGCCAATCACTTGACTTCTTATTCTGGAGGACAGTGTTTGGTCTTTTCAGCAATAGATTTTCACCTCCATTTGGAATTACATCCCTGTGGCCAGGCTTCTTCCACAGTGGACTTACTGGGCAGCGTATTCTCTGTCCTGATAGGAATTTCTCTGCCACACACTATCATTGTGTGACAAGAATTTTCCTAGGGAGACACGGTTCACATATCTACTCACCTCTAATAGGCCGCCCACACCACCACCAAAGTCCTGGTGCACTAATCAGTATTATTTGTGTTCCTTAAAGGAATATGGGTGAGGCGTTAACTACATGACCACAGAAGACTCAAAGGGAGCATTACCAAAGCCCACCCACCACTGGTGACAGTTTACAAAGCTGGGGATGTGGAGCACACACTGCACAGCCTACAGGGCAGCTTTAACGGGTGGGAGTGTGTTCTTTTACAAGAGATTCTGTGCGTCCAAACCATTTCCAGAGAGCTCAGCTGCTTTCTGCTTCTTCCTGGCAGCTGATCTGGTTTCAGAGACATCTTTACTGTGTGGCTTCTCTGAAAGTAACCCTTAGTGGTTTTTATTGTTTACTCTGGGAGGAAAAGGGGCCTAGTGAGTCTGGTCAGTTTCAGGGACTTCCTTAAGCCATGCTGTATCATTTATCTTCTGTCTTAAGGAGCTTCCCTGGGAGATGGAATGTTTCAACCTCCAAGGAAACTGCTACAGTAAAACTGTGGAAACTCACTTGACATCAGAAAAAAAGAACATCAGTAGATTGATATTGTGGGGCTTCACTGGACATAGAGTTTTAGTAGATATACGCCATGGTATTGCCCTATTCAGCCAAATACACCCAGCATCACCAACCAAAAGCCAAATAATAAAGCTAAGTTTATGTGCTCAATTTGTTTGTACTGAAATGACATCAGTACAATAAAACATAGTTAAATTATACATTTCTTTCTTAGTTACTATTGCTGTGGTAAAACATCATAACCGAGGTGACTTTTCAAAGGAAGCATTTAATTGGTTCTTGCTTAGAGTTTCAGAGGATTAGCCCATGGTAATTGTCGTGCCAGGGAAAGTTAGTGATCCCCCCAAAATCAGAGAGGAGCCAATCTGATGTAACTCACAACAGGGTCTTTATTCTATTCCAGCTAACACTTCCTCCTCCCCTTGCCCCCCACATGTCAATGCACCACCATCATGCAGGCTGGTTTTGGTGGTTAGGCAGGGGGAGCCTAGAATGTCTATCTAGGCAAGGCTTTGTAGTAGCAACAAGCAAGGAGTACATGTGCAAGCATCTAATTGGAAAGCCACTGTGGCCTTTAACATAATTGTCTGGTGCTGTGAGTCATACAAACTTAATTTCTGTTCCCCTCTGCATTGGTGGTTGTTAGGCAAGGGGTGGGCTTGTAACCTGGGCATGCAGGTTTGTTGGGGGAATAACCTGGGGATGCTGGGCTTGTTGAAGGTATAACCTGGAAATGCTGGTCTTGGGAATTGGCCTAGAGACTGGAGCTAGGCTCGGGTTTTGTTGGGGGGCAACTTGGACTGGAGCGAGGCACCAGCCTGTTAGTTTATCTGAGTTTTAACTTAGGTCAGGTACTCTAAAATGGAGTCTGAACTTAAAAGATTTGGCATCTCAGGAATCATGTAGGGAAATGTGGCTGGAGGTAGGCTGACATGACACTGGAACAGTAGATGAGAGCTCACCTCCTGATCTGCAGGCAGCAGGCTGAGATGGACTTGGACTCCACCTAGAGTGGGCTTTTGAAACCTCAAACCCCATACTCAGGGACGCACCTCTTCCAACAAGGCCACACCTCCTCCAACAAGGCCACACCTCCTCCAACAAGGCCACACCTCCTCTAACAAGGCCACACCTCCACTGACAAGGCCATACCTACTTCACCAGGTATACACCTCCTAATTCAGTGGTTCTTCATCTCCACATTGAGATCCCTTTGGAGGTTGAATGACCTTTGCAGAGGGGTTACCTGACATCTGAAAACACAGATATTTAGATAATGATTCATATCAGTAGCAAATTTAGAGTTATGAAGTAGCAATGAAAATAATTTTACGGTTGGGGGTCAAGGTTGCAGCATTAGGAAGTTAATCCTTCCTAAGTAGTCCCCAGCTCCGAAAAAAAAGAAAAAAAAACCAAAAAAACCAGGGCATATATCGGATTTAATTTTTATAATGTGGAGGAACACAAAACCATTTCCTTCAAAGAGAGACGAGAAATCTTTGTAGTGTGGATTGTGACCAGCAGGGGCACCAAAGAATCTCTACAGGCCAGTAAGCTCTCTCTCCCACTCCCCTCCCTCCTCCCCCTCCCTCCCCCTCCCTCCCTCCTCCCTCCTCCCTCCCTCCTCCTCCCTCCTCCTTCCCTCCTCCTCCTCCTCTTCCCTCCTCCCCTCTCCTCCTCCTCCTCCTCCCTCCTCCTCCTCCTCCTCTTCCTCCTCCTCCTCCTCCTCTTCCTCCTCCTCCTCCTCTTCCTCCTCCCTCTCCTCTCCTCCTCTTCCTCCTCCTCTCTCTGCCCCTCTCCTCTCTCTCTCTCTCTCTCTCTCTCTCTGCCCCCTCTCTCTGTCTCTCTCTGTCTCTCTCTGTCTCTCTGTCTCTCTGCCTCTCTCTCTGCCTCTCTCTCTGTCTCTCTCTCTCTCTCTCTCTCTCTCTCTCTCTCTCTCTCTCTCTCTCTCTCTCGTTCCTTAAATTAGCATTCTGTTCTGCAGGTACAGAACTGGCAGGCACTGGGCTCATGAGACACCGTGTAAGGGCACTCATTGACAATCCAGCAGGATTGAGATTGGGACAATGTGAGTTGCATTCTTTGTAAGGTAGAAAATAAAGGAGAAATAAAATCACCTACAGACATCTTGGACAGTGGATTTGTGTTCCAGATAAGTCATATTCTTGTGACACACTGAATAGAAAGACAGCAGAAAAATGTGATATTTGAGAGTTTATATTTAACCATTTCAGTGAGTCGAGCCAAGGAGACAATTGAACCACAATGGCTAGACACTAAAGAATGACATAGTTTCAAAAACAAACAAAAAGAAACAACCTAAGTTCTTCTGGCCCAGAAACCTCTTAACAGGAGTGGAGGTTCTTACGTGTCGGTCCAGCTGTTGAGTGGAGGTTCCGTACATTAACTGAACGGCCTAAATGGCCCATCGACTTTTGTGTAATGAGCTTTCCTGTGTACTTTTGCCCACTTCTCTCTCTGCTGTTCTAATCGTTCGATCTCTAGAGACAGCTTGTACACCACCAGGGCCCTTTGCACGTCTTCTGGGCTTGAGAGGCACTGCAAGAGTTGTCTGCCTTTGTTCACTATTTCGCAGTCTTCTGGACCCTCCTAAAGGTAATTTAAAGAAAGAGCAATGTGCAATTTCATCTGGAATAACCAAAAACCCAGGATAGCTAAAACTATCCTCAACAATAAAAGGACTTCTGGGGTAATCACCATCCCTGACCTCAAGCTGTATGACAGAGCAATAGTGATAAAAACTGCATGGTATTGGTACAGAGACAGGCAGGTAGATCAATGGAATAGAATTGAAAACCCAGAAATGAACCCGTACACCTATGGTCACTTGATCTTTGACAAAGGAGTTAAAACCATCCAATGGAAAAAAAGACAGCATTTTCAACAAATGGTGCTGGCTCAACTGGAGGTCAACATGTAGAAGAATGCAGATCGATCCATTCTTAGTACCCTGTACAAAGCTTAAGTCCAACTGGATCAATGACCTTCACATAAAACCAGATACACTCAAACTAATAGAAGAGAAAGTGGGGAAGAGCCTTGAACACATGGGCACTGGAGAACATTTCCTGAATAGAACACCAATGGCTTAAGCTTTAAGACCAACAATTGACAAATGGGACCTCATAAAATTGCAAAGCTTTTGTAAGGCAAAGGACACTGTCAATAGGACAAAATGGCAATCAACAGATTGGGATAAGATCTTTATGAATCCTACATCCAATAGACGGCTAATATCCAAAATGTACAGAGAACTCAAGAAGTTAGACTCCAGATAATCAAATAATCCTATTAAAAAATGGGGTAGAGAGCTAAACAAAGAATTCTCAATGAAGGAATGTCAAATGGCTGAGAAGCACTTAGAGAAATGTCCAACATCTTTAGTCATCAGGTGACAGCAGATGCTGGCGAGGATGTGGAGAAAGAGAAACACTCCTCCATTGTTGGTGGGATTGCAAGCTGGTACAACCACTCTGGAAATCAGTTGGCAGTTCCTCAGAAAATTGGACATAGTAGTACCTGAGGACCCAGCTATACCTCTCTTGGGCATATATCCAAAAGATGCTCAAACATATAACAAGGACACATGCGCCACTATGTTTATAGCAGCCTTATTTATAATAGCCAGAGCCAGAAAGAACCCAGATGTCCTTCGACAGAAGAATGGATACAGAAAATGTGTCACATTTACACAGTGGAGTACTATTCAGCTATCAAAAACAATGACTTCATGAAAATCTTAGGCAAATGGATGGAATTGGAAAATATCATCCTGAGTGTAGTCACCCAGTCACAAAAGAATACACATGGTGTGCACTCACTGGTAAGTGGATATTAGCCCAAAAGCTCAGAATACCCAAGATGTAATTCACAGACCACAGGAAACTCAAGAAGGAAGACCAAAGCATGGATGCGCTTCAGTCCTTCTTAGAAGGTGGAACAAAATACTCAAGAGAGGAACTACAGAGACAAGGTGTGGAGCAGGGACTGAAAGGTCATCCAGAGACTGCTCAACCTAGGCATCCATCCCATATACAGACACCAAACCCAGACAGACACTATTGAGGTTGCCAGGATGTGCTTGCTGACAGGACCCTGATATAGCTGTCTCCTGAGAAGCTCTGCTAGAGTTTGACAAATACAGAGGCAGATGCTCACAGCCAACCATTGGATGGAGCACGGGATCCCCAATGGAGGATTTAGAGAATGGACTGAAGGAGCTGAAGGAGTTTGTAACTCAGAGGAAAAACAGCAATATCAACCAACCAGACCCCCACTCCCAGAGCTCCCAGGGACTAAACCACCAACCAAAGAGTACACACGGGGACCCATGGCTCCAGCCACATATGTAGCAGAAGATGGCCTTGTTGGGCATCAATGGTAGGAGAGGCCTTTGGTCCTGTGGCCAGGTTCTGCTCAGTGTAGGGAAATGCCAGGGTGGGAAGGCAGGATTGGGTGGGTGGGTGGGGGAGCACCCTCATAGAAGCAGGGGGAAGGAGGATGGTTTAAGGGGTTTCCAGAGGGGAAACTTGGAAAGGAGATAACATTTGAAATGTAAATAAATAAAATATCCAATAAAAAAAAAAACAGAACTAAGTAGGGGAAGATGCACTCTCAGAGGGATTCTTGGCAAAAGTGAGGTTGAATAATTGATGGACGGAAAGAAAATCAAGAGAGGTGTGTATTTGTGTGTGTGTATTTTCAGAGTTTGGAGCCCAGGCCACACTTGAACCCTGGACCTTCCTGTGCCCTCCTCCTTGTTGCTAGAATTATAGATATCTGCTACTACACCTGGCTCTTAAAGAGTATGAAAGTATAGCTGAAGAACCACAAAGGGATCTAGAGCACCCCTTAAGAGTAGGTGAGGGGGGGTTGGGGATTTAGCTCAGTGGTAGAGCGCTTGCCTAGGAAGCACAAGGCCCTGAGTTCGGTCCCCAGCTCCGAAAAAAAGAACCAAGGGAAAAAAAAAGAGTAGGTGAGGGGGGAGTCCGGCACATGATTCAGAAGCTAAGCAGAGGTATACAGACCACAAGCATGAAAAGCTATGGCCAGGGCACTAGGTCTAGGAAATCCTCCATTCTCAAGTTCTGGATCCAGCCATAGAGCAGAAAAACCTACTCATTCAAACTGACCAGGATGCTTCATAGTTACAAGTGTGAATCTGGAAACTGGGCATCCTTGCAGGAGTCAGGTGACCCCATCATAGACTGGGGGAGAGCCCTGGGAAACGACCACTGCAATTAAGGGTGAAATCACAGAGATTCCCTGAGTCGTTCCACTCACCATTATACAGAAGGGTATGTCAGGGTACCATGTTCTGTTCTCTAAACAAATGATGTTTGAGGAACCAACTAAGTCATATCCAGGATCACATTGAATGGTGATATTTTCCATCTCAGCATAGATCTCTTTCTCCACTGACAGTTTTCCATTTATGATGTCTGGTTTGGGACACACAGCTTTAATGAAACTCTCTGTTGCGTTTTCTTCAAAGGGGCATCAAATTGAATTAGACAATGAAAGTCGTGAGAAAGTTTGTCCATACTTGCATTCAGGTTCTACAAAGCTTACTAATTTCTATGAAAACTGTAATAGTCCTGATATCTATTGAGAAAACTACTATGTATATCTATTGGCCAAATTTTTGTTGCCTTATAAAAATTATCATTATACCTCTATGAATTAGTTTCAGTTGTTACTAACATTTTACCAACAAGGAAACTGAGAGCGATGATAAATTCCTAAATCTGTAGCTTTTAAGTGTTAGAGCCCTATGCCTTTCATATCTTTTCACAGCCTTGATCTAACGAATGACACTAGGGAGCACCTTTCATTGTCCTCCCCTCCTAACAGTCCAGAGTTCAGTAGAAAGAGTAACCTTTGGTTACTAGCACAGTGATGAAGGAACCAAGGACAGTGAGAGGCAGTCATATCTTATCTCTCATCTTCGTTTTATATCGGCTTAGCAACCAGGAGCATCATCAGCTCATAGAAACTGAAAGGGCGTGGAAACATGGTGGCCATCATAAAAGTTCAGTGCAAGTTCACGAGCTATGAACCCTTGAGACTTCTCTTCCTTGGATACTTGGAAAGAAATGAAGGTTGGTGTGGAAAGTTTACCAAAGGCACAAAGAGATTCTTAGACCCAACTTATCAAGTCTAGTTTCTAAGTACTCCAAAAAGATACCCAACAACTGACTCAGAGTGGCTATGTCTGGAAATGTGCTATCTATTCTTTCAGGGCTCAGGAGGAAAACTAAAGTTCATTTTTTTTTTTTGGTCGTTGTTTTAAAGTTTACCATTCCTATCTTAAATATTACCAGGTAGATAGACAGATAGATAATGGCTAGAATATCTATATCTATATCTAGATAGATAGATAGATAGATAGATAGATAGATAGATAGATAGATGATAGATAGATAGATGGATAGATAGATAGATAGATAGATAGATAGATAGATAGATAGATAGATAGATAACAGGTGGATGGATGGATGGATGGATTAGACAGGTCTGGCCTTGTCGGAGTAGGTGTGGCCTTGTTGGAGTAAGTGTGTCACTGTGGGTGTTGGCTTTGTACTAGCTTTCTGGAAGCCGGTATCTGCTAGCAGCCTTCAGATGAAGGTGTAGAACTCTCAGCTCCTCCCGCACCATGCCTGCCTGGATGCTGCCATTCTTCTACCTTGATGATAATGGACTGAACCTCTGAACCTGTAAGCCAGCCCCAATTAAATGTGGCCATTATAAGAGTTGTCTTGGTCATGGTGCCTGTTCACAGCAGTCAAACCCAAACTAAGACATCTTATCTATTTGATTTTTGCAGTGGTTTTTAATATTCTATAAATTAACCCTTTATCTGAAGTGTAGCTGGAGAGGCTTTTCTACTGTTCTGTTGGCTGTCTGTTTACTCTGTGGATAGCTTCCTTTGTTGAGCAGAAACTTTTTATTTCCATGTAACCCCATTTGTCAATAACGACTATTTCCTGTTTTTAGAATTCTATTAACACTTTTCTCTATATCCATATTCTGAAAAGTTTTCACCATATTTTCTACAAGTGTCTCAACATCTCTGGTATTTAACTAAGATATTGGATCCACATCGGATTGACCTTTGTACAGGATGAGAGATATGGGCCTAATTTAATTCTTCCATGGCTACATGTCCAGTTTGCCAGCAAGCACCACTTATTGGATAGGCTTTATTCTTTGATAAATGTTAAGACTTCTGTTAAAAATTAGGTGTGCCTATCTAGACAAGTTTACTTCTGGATCCCTTATGATCCCATACTCTATATGTCAGATTTTGTACCAGTGCTATGCTGTCTTTGTCATTAACAATCTATATCACAGTATGAGGTCAGGTGATGTGTCTCTGGCTATGTTTGGACTGTTAAGGATACCTTTGCTATCTGTGGGATTATATGTGTGTTTCTATATAAATTCTAGAATTTTTCAGGTTCTGTGAAGAATGTCACTGGAATTTTAATGGACAGTGCATTGAATCTACAGTCACTTTTTCACAATGTTAATTCTGTCAATCTGGGAGCATAAATATTTTTTTCAATATCTAGTGTCTTCTTAATTTCTTTATTCAATGTCTTAATGTTTTTCTTCTCCGTGGCTAGGTTTATTTTTATATATTTTAAACTTACTTTAAGTTAATTAGTTTTATTTCATGTATGTGAGTGTTTTGTCTGCATGTATGTATATGAACCATGAACGTCTGACCCCTAGGGGTCAGTAGAGGTATATTGTATCCCCTCAAACTAGAGTTATGGCAGTTTCTGGGAACCATACCCTAGTACTGTGGGAGAGTACTAGGTCTCTTAACCACTGAGCCATTGCTTCAGTCCCATATTCCTAGATATTTTATTATTTTAGGCTATTGTGAGTGGGATATTTTTTATAGTTGGTCAGAAAGTTCATTACTGGTATATAGGAAAGCTACTGATTTTGTTTCCTGTTGCTGGGCAAATGCATCAAATTATATTTGATAATGAAAGTGCAAGTCAGATGTGAGGTTTCTCAAATTCAAACAGATTTCTAACTGTATTAGAAGTCCATTGAGATGAATAATCTCTAGGTCTGGTTAATATGGGTATGGGATTTTTTTGGGGGGGATGTTCTTATTATAAATTAATAAAATTTTAAATTTGATAAAGCATTATCTCTGTCAATGCTTCTCAGTGGTTGAGGGCAAGTTCAATGCCTGTTTTTACCTAAGTTCTATTCATTAGGATACTGCACCAAATTGTACAGAAACTTCCGGTCATCTGATCAGCTCCTCCCTGCCATGGCCGTGAAGGGTGTGTGGGGGGAGGGGCAGCGCTACATATCTCTGTCAAACTCTCCCACTTCCGCTCATCCTGGGAGTCTGCAGGATGAGGTCTGTTGCACGAGGATGCCCCATCATCTTCTGAGCACTGCTGCACTAGAACGGGTTCTCTGCTCTGTGGGACAATATTGGGACTGGGATGATGAGGAGTGTTGTAGATTTCTCGGTTCAAGGCTACAGGTTTCTGTGGTACTGTTCTCTGCTTGGCGGGATCAGATAGGCTGTGTGTAGCCTTTGTCAAGCCCCTCCATCATTTCCATCACTCCCTCTTCCACGCAATAACAGAGAAGGGGGAATTTGTACATCGGCAATCTCCCACACCCTTTACGGTGTACATCTCTCATCTTCCTGTGGTTGTGAACAGGCTTGGGTTTCCCATAGCACAGACTATCTGCAGCTTCACAGATCTCCTCAAACCAGATACTTTGTATCTTTCAGGATACTTCCCTAATTGAATTCTCCACAGACACCATTTGGCAAGGCATGTGCTAGCTAGCTTCTCTGTGAGAAACCCAGTGTAGGCTGTATTCCTGTTTTCTCTTGTTTCTACGTTAGCATGTGGGTGCATGCATAAGCACGTGTGTGTATGTATGTGTGCGCATGTGTGTGCACGCGTGTGTGTGCGTTTGTGTGAGTCGTGTAAATAGAAAGGGAGTCAAGAGGGGAGGAATAGTTCTTAAGATAGGAATAAAGAGAAAATAATATATTGTGGCATGAAAGCGGAGCACAGTGGGACACTCTCAGTGGAATGAACAGAAAAGTAGGCAGCAGAGAGAGGAGAGTAGGGGAGAGGAATAAATTAGAACAAAGTATAATGGTACACGTATAAAAGTTCTATAATGAAACTCATTGGTTTGCATGTTAACCTTAACAATTAATGAAAATAGGAAAATATACCTACATCCATATGTACATACCACACCCACACCACACATCAGAATGGAGATGCTATCTCCCATGATGATGGTTAGTATCTCTGTGTAGCTATGTGACTAATAAGAACAACATACAGGGCCGGTATGGTTCATGCTACTCAGCGTTAATACCACTGAATCATTTGCATAACATTTGCATAACATTTGCATGACATTTGCATAATATACTTTGCTATGTGTATCTTCAGAATAGTGGACTAGATGTCCTGCAAGGCCAGAGGCAAAACAATCCCATCAGTGGGCAGCGAAGCCAATCTTTAAGCTACTGTTTTCATCAATTTTTTTTTTCTAGGCTTCTTCACCTTCCAGGGAGGCTTGGATGAGGGGAAATACTACCATATTCTGTGGCAATAAACTGTAGTCATGATGAAGAGCCAAAAATGTGTGGTACATACTGGTCAGGAAATATTCTATCTGGAGCCCAGGAGAATCACTGGAGTATCTCATGGGTTCTGCCCAGGTAAATTATACTGAGCAGGCAATTGTGAGACAAGAAATCCTCATCATGAATAACAGCTAGAGACATCACATCTGTCAAAAAACCCAGGCCTATGTGAGTGCTGACTGAAGGAAATATAGACTGAGCAGTAGTGGAATAATGTTAATCATATAAAGAACAACCCTCCCATCAGAGATAAGTTACTTCTTTAACTTTCCTTTATGTGATCTTTAAGACTATGGATGACTACTATTTTTTTCTCATGATTATCTCTCAACTCTCAACCCTACTTTCCCATGATGATCCAATTAAGTACTAGAGCCCAAGTTATCTTCTTAAACTTTGCCTTTATATGAACCCCAAATCAACTGCTCAATCCCAAGTTATCATCTTTAACTCTGTTTTATATTAACCCAAACTGTGGCCCACAATAGAGTCTGTCATGTTGAAGCAATGAATCATTCATAGTAAGATGTTAACATTGTTCTATGATAATATTTTCGGCGCCTTACCATTTTCAAGCATATAGGTTCTGTTTGTCACGTTGGTTTCTGATATGTTTGGGAAGGTGAGAGCAAAATGGTTTTGCAGGCTTGGGTCTGAACAAGAAAATGAAAACGCTGATGTCAGTCACTAGGACCCAAGTCTTCCTTCCCATTCAAAATAAAGTCACCCACTGTTTCATTAATTATATACGCCATTCTTTCCTCCTGGTTGTGCAAACACAAAGACTTAGGGAATAGACTTTTACTTTACTAATTAACAGATAATACATGGAGGAACATTAACAGCATGAGAGACTGAAGGGTCTTATTCAATGTGCTGTGTCTCCTGGCAAAAGCTTTTGTAAGCTGTCTTGTCAGTATACCTTTAATAACTATGATGGTACCAGAGTAACTATCTTTGCTCTTCTGTATAATACACACTGGGCAAACAATTCCAAACTCACTTCTTTTTAAAAGATAACTCTTCATAGAACTACCTAGAATCCTGTGAGATATCTGGCAAAGGACAATGACAAGTTCCCTTAGTATTCTTACCTGCCTCACATGATGGTATTGCAGGGTCCCACTTTCCATCTGCTTGACATGAACTCCTTCCATCCGTAGTCATAGGGTAAGTACCTTCACTACAAATATAGAAAACGTAGTCCCCATAGGCATAGACACATGTGCCAGTGAAATCTCTCCTTTCACTTACGATTTTGATTTTCTCCATATTTGGTGTTGGGCAACATACCCCTGGAAGATTAAAAGAGATGTGTGCATTTCAGCCTGTGGGAAAGACCCCTTTGGCCAAAGTTTTCACTCTATATTATGAAAGACATTAATAATCAAACAGGATAGAATGTTACTTTCTGAGAAGAGGAAGAATTATTCGATAGGCATAAAGCCTCAGTTGAATGAATTCTGGAAATGTTCAATGCAAAAATAATACAGAAATACAGTTAGCAATTCTAGTGATACACACTGATCAATAGAGTTTAATTAACTTTTAGTGTTGATAAACATGATTCAGAAGAAAAAAACAGAGAAAAGGCTTTATCAAGGTGGCAGAATAAGTCTTTATGTGGTCAAACATATTGTTTATTGTTTTCCTATTTCTGTGATAAGACACCATCAATTTATAAAAAAAAGAGTTTGATTGGACGTATGGTTTCATAGGGATAGAGTCTGTGGTGGCAGAATGAGGGCTTGGTGGTTGAAGCAGCAGGTGAGAGCTCATACTTTGATTTATAAGCAGGAAGCAGAGAACACATTGGGAATGGTATGAGTCTTACAGTGAGAACAGTGGCAGTAAGAATCACAAAGACGATAGTTACACAGCAGACTCGGATAGAAATGAAATGTGCAAAAAGTACATTTAAATCCAGTGGAAGCAAATTAGGGTTTTAAGTCTATGAGCCTTGAAAGAGCTAAAGGCATTAACCTGCATCACATTAAAAATACATACTGTAATTTTTATTGCATACTAAATTAAATGAATGGTAGGTGTGTGTGTGTGTGTGTGTGTGTGTGTGTGTGTGTGTGTGTGTGTGTTTAGAAAAAGAGGCGCAGGGAGAAACACATAGAAAGAAAAGTAAAGAAATTACCAATTCAAAAGAAGTCAAGGAGATAAAAACACAAAAACACAGAAAACATAATATACTAGGAGATTTTATATAATTACATGTCATAACTTCAAGCACGCTATTAGTTACTTAATTGCACATTAACATGCCTTTAAATATATCTAAAATATTGAACAGAAAACTTAAAACTAAGCTATACAACACAAAACAAACTTAAGCCGTGAGCTATATTGACCTGAGAGTGGAATTTAAGGACAAAATAACTATGGCAATAAGAGGTCATTTCATAATAATAAAAGGCTAAATACACGAGTAAAACATATCATTTCTATTAATGTCACCTTAAGATACCAAAAAGAAAAAAACTGTTTTAAAAACTAGAAGATAAACCTGCCTTCAAATAAATCTCTAGTGGAAATTGATAGATTTAAGTTCTAACATCACAATCACAGAATTAGGACTAATCAGCAAATATACGACAATAATCACAAAAATAATGCATACTTTCAAACACACACTGAATTTTTTTTTCCAGAGCCGGGAACCGAACCCAGAGCCTTGTGCTTGCTAGGCAAGCGCTCTACCGCTGAGCTAAATCCCCAACCCCATACACTGAATTTTTACAGAAATTACCCATATCTCATAGAATGAAACAGGCTCCAGGAAATTTCAAAGGTTGTACTCAATACATTCAATGGATAATTCAGAGGACACATGCAATCAATAGCCCTTTCACATTCAAGGTCACTTACTTTCGCATCCACTAGGAGATGACCAGGTCAGATTTTCCTGACAAGTCACAATCTGAACATCGTGAGCATTTGCTTGATAGCCAGGCTTGCACCGGTATTTCAATTTGGTCCCAATTTCAAATACTGCAGTATTTTCTAATGGAAACCTATTTCCGTCCCAGGAAGCATAGGAAATATCTGGTATATCAATACAACCATCTGGCCAGGAAAAAAATCATGAGGAAATATGTTATTGGGATTGGTACAGGGAGCCCTGAGAATGTCATTTAAAATGACCGTCACAGTGTTGCTTACCAAGAATAACTCGTGATGGCCTGCACATGTCTGTGTTTCAGAAGCAACTTCCTGGGTTTCCCTTTCAACATAATGACTTTATACACAAGAGTTGTTTCCAGAGTACTAAAAGTGGCCAGTGACTAAAGGGTTAATAGACTACATTTTCTGCTTTCTCAGTAACAGGATAATACACACCTAAAACTGTTTAACAGGTCTCTTAAAGCTCTGACTCTAAATGTAATTCGAGTATAATTCTCTCTTTCTATGCTGGCAAATTGTATTTTCCTAGGTCATGCTATTAAAAAAGCAAAATAAAGCAAAACCAGGACATAGGAAAACTTGTTGGCAGGATGTAAGAATTGCAAAATGAATAGAGGAGACATTTTGCTAAGTCAATGGCTAACACAGTTAAGCCTTAGCAACCTGTAGAGAGTCTGAGTTGCAAAAAATGAGATGGTAATGAAGTATGTTTGATAATTAAAAGGTTATTGTGAATTGCTTATTATACCTGATGAATATTAATTAGAAGGTCTGATTCAATCAAGATTACTACTTGGGATGTTGTCAAAATTGAGATCTCTTGAAAACTGCCTGGGCTTTGTGTCTGAGCTATATCTAAGTGCCACACAAAGGTTATTGATTTTTAAAAAGAGTTGATCTGTGCTTCATCATATTTATGAGTTTTTGTTTGTTTCCTTTGTCTTCTCCTGTGGATAGCCTTCGTTCTTACCATCAGCAGGACTTTTTTTTTTTATTAACTTGAGTATTTCTTATTTACATTTCGAGCGTTATTCCCTTTCCTGGTTTCTGGGCCAACATCCCCCTAACCCCTCCCCCTCCCCTTCTTTATGGGTGTTCCCCTCCCCATCCTCCCCCCATTGCCGCCCTCCCCCCCAACAATTACGTTCACTGGGGGTTCAGTCTTAGCAGGACCCAGGGCTTCCCCTTCCACTGGTGCTCTTACTAGGATATTCATTGCTACCTATGAGGTCAGAGTCCAGGGTCAGTCCATGTATAGTCCTTAGGTAGTGGCTTAGTCCCTGGAAGCTCTGGTTGCTTGGCATTGTTGTTCATAAGGGGTCTTGAGCCCCTTCAAACTCTTCCAGTTCTTTCTCTGATTCCTTCAACGGGGGTCTTATTCTCAGTTCAGTTGTTTGCTGCTGGCATTCGCCTCTGTATTTGATGTTTTCTGGCTGTGTCTCTCAGGAGAGATCTACATCCGGTTCCTGTTGGCCTGCACTTCATTGCTTCATCCATCTTGTGTAATTGGGTGGCTGTATAAGTATGGGCCACATGTGGGGCAGGCTCTGAATGGGTGTTCCTTCTGTGTCTGTTTTAATCTTTGCCTCTCTATTCCCTGCCAAGGGTATTCTTGTTCCCCTTTTAAAGAAGGAGTGAAGCATTCACATTTTGATCATCTGTCTTGAGTTTCATGTGTTCTATGCATCTAGGGTAATTCAAGCATTTGGGCTAATAGCCACTTATCAATGAGTGCATACCATGTGTGTTTTTCTGTGATTGGATTACCTCACTCAGGATGATATTTTCCAGATCCATCCATTTGCCTATGAATTTCATAAAGGCATTGTTTTTGATAGCTTAGTAATATTCCATTGTGTAGATGTACCACATTTTCTGTATCCATTCCTCTGTTGAAGGGCATCTGGGTTCTTTCCAGCTTCTGGCTATTATAAATAAGGCTGCGATGAACATAGTGGAGCACGTGTCTTTTTATATGTTGGGGCATCTTGTGGGTATATGCCCAAGAGAGGTATAGCTGGATCCTCAGGTAGTTCAATGTCCAATTTTCTGAGGAACCTCCAGACTGATTTCCAGAATGGGTGTACCAGTCTGCAATCCCACCAACAATGGAGGAGTGTTCCTCTTTCTCCGCATCCTCGCCAGCATCTGCTGTCACCTGAGATTTTGATCTTAGCCATTCTCACTGGTGTGAGGTGAAATCTCAGGACTTCTTATTTACAAAATTAATCCCTTTGGGATATTCATATAAACAACTGCTTACCAAAACTTCTATCTTATTTGGTCCAACCAATTAGATTAGGTCACTTTTAAGTTTAACTCCAAATACCCAGTTCCATCGTTGGTAACTTGTTTAGCACATATTGGGTCCTGGATTACTCTAGTTCTAAAATTCCACATATAAGATGTTATTTAAAATGAAGAGGACAAAAATGATGATTAATGATTAATGATTAATTGACGTGATCCAAGAATTTCTTCCTCAATGGTTTTGGTAAGTAATTTCTCTTCCTGGAGACCTCCCTGGTTCCTTAGCTTCATTCATACCCAGGCCTGGGGAAGCTCCTAGCCATGTGCGATGTGAGTTAACAGTGCCACACGCCAAACAATGTGCTATCACCAATAAGGGCACATTGTGCTAAAGCTCCAACAAGTTATACCTGTGTAGTTAAACTGTGACAGACATTCCTAAGAGTTACAGTGTTACAGATCCAAAGCCAAGATTATCAGAGGTTTTTAGCCTTGACTACTATCTTCCTCCACATGTGAAAATATTCTTGTGACTGGGGACTAATAAAATTAACCTTAGACACATCTGTAACAAGCCCAATTATATTAAAGCCCACCTTTACCTTTTTCAGTCTTCCCCAAGCCTTCCCTAACCTACCTTAAAACATAAACAATAAAATATATATATAAACAATAGAATCTTCACAGTGTCTGTTCTGTTGTCTATTCTTCTGCTTACCTCACCTGGTCCCATCAACTTCAGTTCAAAAATGAATTTCAAAACTCTTCATAGACCTCTAGACTTGGTGTCCTTATGCCTGCCGTGCCCTCTTTAGTTTGCCTGCTCACTCATTCGCCCAGGCAACTGGTTGACATCCTGAACAAACATAATGGGCTATGCCTTCCTTATTATTAATTCTGGATGTCAGACGCTGCCTCAGAGCCCACCATCTAACTTCTGAACTCTCTCTCTCTCTCTCTCTCTCTCTCTCTCTCTCTCTCTCTCCATCCATCCATCACATTCATCCACCCACCCATCCATCCACCCATCCACCCACCCATCTACCTATCCATCCATCCACCCATCATCCATCCATCCATCCATCCATCCATCCACCCACACCCACCCACCCACCCACCCACCCACCCATATCTATCTATCTATCTATCTATCTATCTATCTATCTATCTATCTATCTATCTATCTATCTATCGGTCCTGTGTTTCTAGTCAGCTTGACTTAAGTCAATATCCATTTTTCTTTATGTCTCCTCCTCTGATTTTTTTAACCTATAAATTCATTCTTCTATCTTTTTTAAAAAAGAAAAAACTAAACAAAAAGACTGGGATTGTCATATTAAGGCCTGCTCCTGTAAAATGCTGGTCACTTTAAAAAGCCTGATCCCACAACCTGAGAAATCAGCCCTGCCCTTCATCCACGGCAGCTCTCTCCTCAGGTTGAAGAGTTAAGAGACACTGCTGTGCTCTGATTTTCTAACTCCTAATTTTTGGTGCTAAGCAGTCTCTGGCTCCTCCATGCCCCTTGTCATATAGACTAAATTACATTGTCTAAGACTTCCTATCAGATCCTAGAATTTACAAAAATGTGTTTATCTATCATTGATCTATCTACTTATCAATTATCTATCATCTGTTTATATATCACCTATCTATCATGTCTGTCAATCAATCATTTACCATCTATGTGTCTATCAATCAAACTATCTAATTATCTATCTATATCTTATCCATCTCTTATTTCTTCCTTTTCTTTAAGGTCCTATTACACTGTTTTAATTGATTATGCTGTCCCATTCTAATGTTGTCTCCCCTAAAGGTCTTTTCTCTTAATAAGGCTGGTTTCTGAAGTACAATCAGGTGTCAATTCCACAGGTCAACAGACCCCCTAGTTCCATACCAGTTAAACGTCTGAGAAAGTAATCCTACAGAATTCAAAGCAGGTAACAGAGGTTTCCCACTTTGATGGAAGCTTACTACCAGGTGTAACCACTAACATGATTTATACCCTTCTGTTTCCATAAAAAAAAGTCATGAAGCTGTAGCCTTATTGGAAGATTGAATTAGGAAACCTCAATCTCCTTTATCAGGCCATGGTTACGCACAGTCAACTGCAGAATGAATCATCTTCTGTTTTCCTTTAGGATGAGAACTGTTTCTTTCATTAATACCTTCCATCATATGGATTCTGGGGATCAACTTCCAGTAATCATGCTCAGGGGTAAGTACACTGAGCATGCTGGATCATTATGTTTTAAGATTTTTATAGCAAATATATAATCCATAATACCAACAGAATCTTGGCATGAAATAGTTCAAATAATAATAAGAGATTATTGATAAAAATTTCTTCCTTCTAGCAAAAATGTTGGTAGCAAATAAAATAGAAATTTAACTTTTGTGATTATGGCATTAAAGTGGGTTGGAGGAGACAGTGAGATTGTTCAGCAGGTAAAGGTACTTGCTAGTAACCTTGAAAAACTGAATTCCATCTCCTAGACCCACATAGCAAAGATGCTGGCCAGGATGTGGAGAAAGAGGAACACTCCTCCATTGTTGGTGGGATTGCAAGCTGGTACAACCACTCTGGAAATCAGTCTGGAGGTTCCTCAGAAAATTGGACATAGTACTACCTGAGGACCCAGCTATACCTCTCCTGGGCATATACCCAAAAGGTGCTCCAACATATAACAAGGATACATGCTCCACTATGTTCATAGCAGCCTTATTTATAATAGCCAGAAGCTGGAAAGAACCCAGATGTCCTTCAACAGAGGAATGGATACAGAAAATGGGGTACATTTACGCAATGGAGTACTACTCAGCTATTAAAAAAACAATGACTTCATGAAATTCTCAGGCAAATGGATGGAACTAGAAAATTTCATTCTGAGTGACATTGCCCAATCACAAAAGAACACACATGGTATACACTCACTGATAAGTGGATGTTAGCCCAAAAGCTTGAATTACCCAAGATACAATCCACAGACCACATGAAGCTCAAGAAATTGGAAGACCAAAGAATGGATGCTTCAGTCCTTCTTACAAGGGAGAACAAAATATTCATAGGAGGAAATAAAGAGACAAAGTTTGGAGCAGAGATTGAAAGAAAGGGCATTCAGAGACAGTCCCACCTGGGGATTCATCCCACATACTATCACCAAACACAGACAGCAGTGTGGATGCCAAGAAGGGCATGCTGACAGGAGCCTGATATAGCTGTCTCCTGAGAGGCTCTGCCAGAGCCTGAGAAATACAGAGTCAGATGCTCTCAACCAACCATTCGACTGAAAATGGGTCCCCAATGGAGGAGTTAGAGAAAGGACTGAAGGTGTTTTCAAACCCACAGGAAGAACAACAATATCAACCAACCAGACCCCCAGAGCTCCCAGGGACTAAAACACCAACCAAAGAGTACACAAGGACAGATCCATGGCTCCAGCCGTATATGTAGCAGAGGATGGGTCTTATCAGGCCTCAATGGGAGGAGAGGCCCTTGGCCCTGTGAAGGCTCAATTCCCTGTGTACGGGAATGGCAGGGCAGGGAGATGGGAGGGAATGGGTGGGTGGAGGAACACTCTCATAGAGGCAGTGGAAGGGGGATAGGGGGATTCCAAAGGGGAAATCAGGAAACAGGATAACATTTGAAATGTAAGTAAAGAAAATATTCAATAAAAAAAAATTACAAAAAGAAAACAAGTTCCAGGAAGTTGTTCTGTGACCTCCACTTGTGCACAGAGTTGTGTATGTGTGTGTGTGTGTGTGTGTGTGTGTGTGACATGCACATACAAAATAAAAACGTGAAGTTTAAAGTGGCCTTGTACCCATAAACGTATCCCGCCCACACTCTGGATAACCTCAGATATAAACACTGTAACTCCTTCATCGCCCCTACTCACTGGGTTCACAGGTGGGGACCGAAGGAAACCACTCGCCGTTAGCCTCACAGTGGATCACGCTGTTGCCTCTGAGAGCAAAGCCCTTATTGCATCTGATCTCAAGAGCGTCTTTGTAAGTGTGGAAATGTCGAAATCCAGGGACCAACTCTCCCTTTGGAATCTGTGGCTGATGACAGACGATTTCTAAAGAAACACAGGAAAGACATCTAGGTAGTAAGAGAGGAACAGCAGTGGAGAGGTTGTGACGGGGGTTGTGACAGTTCCAGGAGCCATGGCTGACCCAGTTCTCACCTTAAAAGAAATTAAAGACAGTTACTTTCTGGAACTCAGTGCGAGGGCATGTGCCCTGGGAACACAGATTCAGGTTTCCCCCAGAACCATGCTCCAAGGTGGAAGTGGTTATAGATTTTATTAGTGACAGAACAAAGAAAATCATAAATTAAAGTGTTTACCAAATGTATTGGTGGAGACCCCTGGTAGGTGGGTTACAGGGGGGAAAGCCCTGCTATAGCCTTTAGATTCTTAAATTTTGACTCGATGACAGCTATTACTTTACTAAAAATATTAAGACCAAAAGTCACAAGGATGCTAGGTCAGACACGGGGGTGGACAGTATATGATTTTCACAGGACTAAAGATAGCCCAAGACAATGTGACGCTGGCCTATAACATCTTAATTCAGTTCATAAAACGAGTTTATGTCAGGTATACATTTAAAGGAAATGCAAGGAAAACATTTTAAAATGGCACCTCAAAAACCTGAGACCTCATCATGCTAGTCATTGTGATAAAGTTGGCTTCTCAATTAAAACAAAACAAAACAAAACAAAACCCAAGCCTAGCAACATCTAAGTCTCGAAGCCAAAACTCTACCCATCTGAATCCTTCCAATATTCCGGTCTAATTTCCAGGTTGATTTCGTTTGTAAATCATCAGCCTATCGTGGTAACATGGTGGTTATGAAATGAGAGCATCAGTGACCTGCCCCTCACAGGACAGAACAAACACGATCCTACGTTCTAGTCCCCACACAACTAGATCTCACCATTCCTGCTGACTATTCCTCCTTACTCCTCTTCCAACTATTGCAGGGATACAACTGAAGCCCTTTCACTTTGGATGAGGGTGACAGATGTCCCACTTCGAACTGTCCCTTCAATGTCACCACTTCACTTTCTCAGTGTGATATAGAGAGATGTTTCACTACTGCCCTAATATGATACTAACTTTGAGCTTTGCACCCCATGGTCGCCATGACAACTAGAGCAAACAATACAGTGGGGATAGCGATAGAGCTACTGACATGCTCAAGTAGCGGGTCATGAGACTGTCATTGGAGATGCCAGCTATTGCTCCTGAGTTTCCTCTTCCACTGCATGTGGCCTTGGAAAAATATAAGAGTGTATAGGAAGTGAAAGATTCATTGAAAACTGTATTGCATGATTCGGCTTCCATGAGGAATTGAAAATGGTACCGCATGACTCAGCTTCCATGAGGTCGCCATGCAGAATGCTGTTGGGAGCAGCTTCAAGATGGTGGAAACAGCCTTCATGTTAAAAAGCAATTGTATTTTAGCCTATGTTAGATCAAAAGCAATAGCCATACCTAGGCCTGTACCTGCAGTTCTGCTTGAACTCAATAGATAGAATAAACCTGGTTGTCAGGTCACTTGGCCCTGGTGGTCAGGTCACTAAGCAACCCACCCTACTGTTACCCCACTGGTAGATTTACCCAGCCAATATCCTGGTTATGGAGCCAGGCCCATTCTTTTGTGGTTACCTAACTCCTCCCTACATTTTGCTTCTACCAGTATATCTTCTGCCCAGAAAAATTAAAAAGTTGTCAGTTTGATCAGACTTCTTGACTTGCTGTCCATTCTTTGCATCTCTTGTCCCCCATTCGCTCCTAGGTGGACCTCAGACCCTGGTCGACTGCCTTGTGGGTCAGGGCAGAATGGGGAGGAACTTATGGAGTCACTAGGGCTGTATAAATAACTCCTTATCAGTGTTCAGAAACTAAACACTCTGTAGCATGCCTGATAACCTCATTGGTCTCACCAAGGTATACGCTGGTGAGTTCACATTTTGCTTTGTCAGTTGATGCCCATCTGGGGTGAACAGACATGGGTTTGTACAGTTCTGCTACACACTAGGCCCTTACTCACAGGACTCTTGCCAACACCAATAATACTTCCAGCCTCAGTTTCTGTTTGTTCTCCTGTTGCAGTCTTCTGTTGTTTTCGATTGTGGACGATTTTGCCAGAGAGGCATGAGGATCATCTAAACAAAGCTGCCTACCATACAAATGTAAACTTTTGTGAGAAGTTTCCTGGGGTAACAATGCAGTGAGGAAGATCTTACAGAAAGCTTTTCCTACAAAACAACAAGATTGTAATGTGGATTATTGTCACCTAGTCTGTACCCTTCCAAAGACTATAGTGTGACGCCTGAACAAATGAATTACTTCATTATTGCAACCATTAGTTGTATTTAACTACTGTCACTCCTCCAGTGGCATGCACCTTATTCCTATGAATAAATGAGAACAGTTTAAAGAAGAACTTACTTTCACAGGCAGGAGGGTGTGGACTCCAAACACCTACTGTTTTGTTCACCAGAGTGCAGACAATGGAGGCATTGCCAAAGAGTGTATAGCTGGGATCACAACTGTAGATGACCATGGAGCCGTATGTGTACAGGTCTTCCTCTCTACCACTGTGCTTCCCATTGTTGATGACTGGAGGGGGCTCACATGTGGCAACTTTGATGAGTAAGGGAAGAGAAAGGAGTAAGGGTATCATTGTGAATCTAAAATTCTGTCTAATGGTGGGTCCGGGAAGCAAGAGAGATTTAAATGGTGTGTAATACAGACTAAGTGTCATATTATCATGTCAGAAGGAATCTTTACTTACTTACACATTCTGGGAGAGAATCACTCCAGTTAACTCCTTTACCTTGGACCTCACACCGGCTAGTTGCTGAGCCAATCAGAAGATAGCTGAAAGACAGGTCAAGAGTTTGTCTGAGATCTTACTGCGGTTTACTCTAATAGCAATTAGATACAAATTCTGAATGAATATTATTCATTCTGAATAATAATTCTGAATGAATATAATTTTACTCATCATTTTAAAATACAACAAGGGATTGTTCTAGTGATTACTAATTACCATTAGAGTCAGCTTGAAGTTGAATTTCACCGTATCAAGCTGGAGATCATTTTCTCATCCTAAAACTTCTTCCCTCCATTTATAACAGTTTATTAAGTTTTATAAGTGTTGTATAATGCAAACAACAAAAACAACACATATAATTCTGAAGCTATAATTATTTCTAAACTAAATGCAACTTACTAGAAACTCAGAAACAATGTAACTCTTTTTCTCTAAACAAATACTTGAAAAATCTCCCACACATTAGAACTTACTTGGTCCTCAAAGCATAGTTTGATGTGTATGTGCACATAGTTCTCATTCCTTTGTGGTTTCATTACACTGCAGTGAAAGGCAGGAGCAAAATCACTAAGAAGCCATGCACAAGAGGTTCAAAACACCCCTAATCTATCTTGTGGCTTGTTTTGTTCTTTCTTCCTTTTTCTCCCTTCCTTCCTACTTTTCTTCCTTCCTTTGTTGCTTCCTTCCTTCTTTTCCTCATTATTTATTTATTGTTGTGCTGAAAGTGAAAATCAGGGCCTACCACATGCAAAAGTAGTGAGGCATCAGGGAGCCACTTGACAACCCCATGATAATCATCCTTTTCTGAAGCAAGCATAAAGATAATTGTAGCTAATTAGGAAATTCTTTCTTTACTACCATGACTGTGAGAGCCCAAAATTCAGCCAACCCATTCAACCACTTTCACAAATACATTCCAGAATTAACCTAGAAGCCCTTCTCCAAGTGAATCATTCACAGTATGGTCTGGGCTATGGATAGAGACCTTTGTCCTCTTCCCTCTGCCACCTTGACAGAAACAGTGTTCATGATTTTCTTGTGTGAGTTGAGCCATCAGAAGGAGTTGCAGACCATCAAGTGCGTCCTCAGTCTATTGCCAATCGGAAAGGCATACATGTTCATGAGGTTGCCTGAGGAGCCTTCTACCTTCATGCAGGATCACTTGTACTCAGATGCACCTGTAGTTGTCCATGGGAACAGTAGTGACTGGCCTGCTGCTCAATCTGAATGCTAGGCTGCACCCAGACTCTTAATAGTTTGCTTATTATATAAATGTGTTTAATAAAAAGTTTCAAACAAGTATATAACAAATGGATGGTTCACTGGAATTTAAGGATTTTGCTTGTAGTACATGATCAAGGTATATCACTAATGTAAACGGGTTTTTTATTTGATTTAAATTTTCTGGTTTTAAAGCTTGGCATACCATTATAAACCATTTACTTTATACTTGTTAGCATAATATGTTTTCTCTTGACAAGCTCTACACATTCTACAACACTGAAATGTCCATTTACCCTGAATATCAGTGAAAAGTTTATGAATAAAATTTTATCCATCAGAATGGAGAAATGCTTTGAAAGAAAAGTGTACTATAACCAAATAAGCTTACTTTGAGAATAAAAAGGTTTAAATGTAGGACAGACAATTCTATAATAGATTATTATAAATTGAACATGCATGCCTACCCCTCATAGTCACAAGACACAGTAAATTATTTGTATATCTGCATAAGGAAATAATCATGATTCATGAGGATGAAGCCTTAAACCAAGAAGAATAAAGTCTATATGAAAAGAAGCTGGGCCAATAAACATGAGAAAAATATCCAACAACATAAACAATCAGATAAATACAAATTAAAACTACATTGAGACTTCTGCTCCAAGGGACCAGTATGGAGCCCTCAGGACACAGGAACCCAGGAACAGTCTGGGCAGGATCCTTCTAGTTTCTGCCTATGCCAGGAGCTGACCCTGTGACAGAGCTCTCTGTACCCAGATCCTGCTGGAAGAAAGCCAGTCTTGAGGAGTGCTAACACACAGGCTTACAGAAGGGTCAAGCCACTGTCAGAGACAGTGAGACCAGCTAACAACAGAGAAAACCTGATGGCGAGAGGCAAGCACAGAAACATAAGCAACAGAAACCAAGACTACTTGGCATCATCAGAACCCAGTTCTCTCACCAATGAAAATACTAAATAGCCAAACACACCATAAAAGAAAGATTTGGATTTAAAATCACATCTCATGATGATGCTAGAAGACTTTAGGAAGGACATAATTAACTCCCTTAAAGAAACAGAGGACAACACAGGTAAATAAGTAGAAGCCCTTAAAGAGGAAACACAAAAAATCTCTTAAAGAATTACAGGAAAACACAACCAAACAGTTGAAAGAATTGAATGAAACCATTCATGACCTAAAAATGGAAATAGAAACAATAAAGAAATCACAAAGAGAGACAACCCTGAAGATATAAAACCTAGAGAAGAAGATCAGGAGTCACAGATACAAGCATCACCAACAGAAAACAAAAAATACAAGAGAGAATCTCAGGGGCAAAAGATGCCATAGAAAACATTGACACAACAAGCAAAGAAAACATAAAACACAAAACGCTCCTAACCCAAAATATCCAGAAAATCTAGGACACAATGAGAAGATCAAACTTAAGAATAATAGGTATAGAAGAGAATGAAGGTTCCCAACTTAAAGGTCCAGTAAATATATTCAACAAAATTATAAAAGAAAGCTTCCCTAATCTAAAGAAAAAGATGCCCATATGTATACAAGAAGCTTACATACAGAACTCCAAATATATTGGACCAGAAAAAATTCCACCTGTCACATAATAGTCAAAACACCAAATGCACAAAACAAAGAAATAATATTAAAAGGAGTAAGGAAAAAAGGTCAAATAACATATAAAGGCAGACCTATCAGAATTACACCAGACTTCTCACCAGAGATTATGAAAGCCAGAAGATCCTGGGCAGATGTCATACAGACCCTAAGAGAACACAAATGCCAGACTAGGTTACTATATCCAGCAAAACCATAGATGTAGAAACCAAGATATTACATGAAAAACCAAATTTACACAATATCTTTCCACAAATCCAGGCCTACAAAGGAAAATAGATGGAAAACTCCAACAAAAGGAGGGAAACTATGCCCTAGAAAAAGCAAGAAAGTAATAATCTTGCAACAAACAGAATTCCACCTCTAACAACAAAAATAACGGGAAGCAACAATCACTATTCCTTAGTATTTCTCAACATCAATGGACTCAATTCCCCAATAAAAAGACACAGATTAACAGACTGGATATGCAAACAGGACCCAGCATTTTGCTGCATACAGGAAACACACCTCAGAGACAAAGAAGGACACTACCTCAGAGTAAAAGGCTGGAAACAATTTTTTTTTTCAGCAAATGCTCCCAGGAAACATGCTGGTAGCCATTCTAATATCGAATAAAATTGATTTTCAACCATAAGTTATCAGAAAAGATAAGGAAGGATACTTTGTATTCATCAAAAGAAAAATCTAGCAAGATGAACTCTCCATCCTGAATATCTATGCTCCAAATGCAATGGCACCTACATTCATAAAAGAAACCTTACTGAAGTTCAAAGCACACATTGCACCTCACACAATAATCGTGGGAGACTTCAACACCCCATTTTCAGCAATAGACAGATCATGGAAACAGAAACTAAACAGAGACATGGAGAAGCTAACAGAAATTATGAACCTAATGGATTTGACAGATATCTATAGAACATTTCATCCTAAAACAAAAGAATATAATGTCTTCTCAGCACCTCAGTGTACCTTCTCCAAAACTGATCATACAATCGGTCACAAAGCAGGCCTCAGCAGATACAAGAAGATTGAAATAATACCATGCATCCTATCAGATCACCAAGGACTAAGGCTTCAATAACAACAAAAATGAAAGAAAGCCCACATTCACATGGAAGTTGAACAATGCTCTTCTCAATGATAACTTGGTCAAGGAAGAAATATGAAAATATAAAATAAAATAAAAAGCAAGGAACTTAGTGTATGAATATTTAAACAGACTAGAATTATGGAATAAAATTCCTCAAAGTAGACCCAAATATATTTGAAAGTTAAGGTGTTATTTTAAAAGACTTTTTCTTACAATATTAGAATAAATATTGACTTTTTTAAAATAACTTGAATATTTCTTATTTACATTTCGAATGTTATTCCCTTTCCCGGTTTCCGGGCAAACATCCCCCTAACCCCTCCTCCTCTAAATGGGTGTTCCCCTCTTCATCCTCCCCCCATTACCGCCCTCCCCCCAACAATTACGTTCACTCGGGGTTCAGTCTTGGCAGGACCAAGGGCTTCCCCTTCCACTGGGCCATTCATTGCTACCTATGAGGTTGGAGCCCAGGATCAGTCCATGTATAGTCTTTGGGTAGTGGCTTAGTCCCTGGAAGCTCTGGTTGGTTGGCATTGTTGTTCATAAGGGGTCTCGAACCCCTTCAAGCTCTTTCAGTCCTTTCTCTGATTCCTTCAATGGGGGTCCCGTTCTCAGTTCAGTGGTTTGCTGCTGGCATTCGCCTATGTATTTGCTGTATTCTGGCTGTGTCTCTCAGGAGAGATCTACATCCGGTTCCTGTCAGCCTGCACTTCATTGCTTCATCCATCTTGTCTAATTGGGTGGCTGTATATGTATGGGCCACATGTGGGGCAGGCTCTGAATGAGTGTTCCTTCTGCCTCTGTTTTAAACTTTGCCTCCCTATTCCCTGCCAAGGGTATTCTTGTTCCCCTTCTAAAGAAGGAGTGAAACATTCACATTTTGATCATCAGTCTTGAGTCTCATGTGTTCTGTGCATCTAGGGCAATTCAAGCATGTGGGCTAATAGCCACTTATCAATGAGTGCATACCATGTGTGTTTTTCTGTGATTGGGTTACCTCACTCAGGATGATATTTTCCAGATCCATCCATTTGCCTATGAATTTCATAAAGGCATTGTTTTTGATAGCTAAGTAATATTCCATTGTGTAGATGTACCACATTTTCTGTATCCATTCCTCTGTTGAAGGGCATCTGGGTTCTTTCCAGCTTCTGGCTATTATAAATAAGACTGCTATGAACATTGTGGAGCACGTGTCTTTTTTATATGTTGGGGCATCTTTTGGGTATATGCCCAAGAGAGGTATAGCTGGGTCCTCAGGTAGTTCAATGTCCAATTTTCTGAGGAACCTCCAGACTGATTTCCAGAATGGGTGTACCAGTCTGCAATCCCACCAACAATGGAGGAGTGTTCCTCTTTCTCCACATCCTCACCAGCATTTGCTGACACCTGAGTTTTTGATATTAGCCATTCTCATTGGTGTGAGGTGAAATCTCAGGGTTGTTTTGATTTGCATTTCCCTTATGACTAAAGATGTTGAACATTCCTTTAGGTGTTTCTCAGTCATTCAACATTCCTCAGCTGTGAATTCTTTGTTTAGCTCTGAACTCCATTTTTTAATAGGGTTATTTGACTCCCTGAGGTCTAACTTCTTGAGTTCTTTGCATATTTTGGATATAAGCCCTCTATCTGTTGTAGTATTAGTAAAGATCTTTTCCCTATCTGTTGGTTGCCGTTTTGTCCTAACCACAGTGTCCTTTGCTTTACAAGCTTTGCAGTTTTATGAGATCCCATTTGTCGATTCTTGATCTTAGAGCATAAGCCATTGGTGTTTTGTTCAGGAAATTTTCTCCAGTGCCCATGTGTTCAAGATGCTTCCCCACTTTTTCTTCTATTAGTTTGAGTGTATCTGGTTTGATTTGGAGGTCCTTGATCCACTTGGACTTAAGCTTTGTACAGGGTGATAAGCATGGATCGATCTGCATTCTTCTACATGTTGACCTCCAGTTGAACCAGCACCATTTGCTGAAAATGCTATCTTTTTTCCATTGGAGGGTTTTGGCTCCTTTGTCAAAAATAAAGTGACCATAGGTGTGTGGGTTCATTTCTGGGTCTTCAATTGGTCTATCTGTCTGTCTCTGTACCAATACCATGCAGTTTTCATCACTATTGCTCTGTAATACTGCTTGAGTTCAGGGATAGTGATTCCCCCTAAAGTCCTTTTATTGTTGAGGATAGTTTTAGCTATCCTGGGTTTTTTGTTATTCCAGATGAATTTGCAAATTGTTCTGTCTAACTCTTTGAAGAATTGGATTGTCATTTTGATAGGGGATTGCACTGAATCTGTAGATTGCTTTTGGTAAAATGGCCATTTTTACTATATTAATCCTGCCAATCCATGAGCATGAGAGATCTTTCCATCTTCTGAGGTCTTCTTCAATTTCTTTCTTCAGAGGCTTGAAGTTCTTATTGTAGAGATCTTTTACTTGCTTGGTTAAAGTCATTCCGGGTTACTTTATATTATTTGGGACTATTATGAAGGGTGTCGTTTCCCTAATTTCTTTCTCAGCTTGTTTCTCTTTTGTGTAGAGGAAGGCTACTGATTTATTTGAGTTAATTTTATACCAGCCACTTTGCTGAAGTTATTTATCAGCTTTAGTAGTTCTCTGGTGGAACTTTTGGGATCACTTAAATATACTATCATATCATCTGCAAATAGTGATATTTTGACTTCTTCTTTTCCAATCTGTATCCCCTTGATCTCCTTTTGTTGTCTGATTGCTCTGGCTAGAACTTCAAGAACTATATTGAATAAGTAGGGAGAGAGTGGGCAGCCTTGTCTAGTTCCTGATTTTAGAGGGATTGCTTCAAGTTTTTCTCCATTTAGTTTAATGTTAGCAACTGGTTTGCTATATATGGCTTTTACTATGTTTAGGTATGTGTCTTGAATTCCTATTCTTTCCAGGACTTTTATCATGAAGGGGTGTTGGATTTTGTCAAATGCTTTCTCAGCATCTAATGAAATGATCATGTGGTTTTGTTCTTTCAGTTTGTTTATATAATGGATCACGTTGATGGTTTTCCGTATATTAAACCATCCCTGCATGCCTGGGATGAAGCCTACTTGATCATGGTGGATGATTGTTTTGATGTGTTCTTGGATTCAGTTTGCCAGAATTTTATTGAATATTTTTGCGTCGATATTCATAAGGGAAATTGGTCTGAAGTTCTCTTTCTTTGTTGGGTCTTTGTGTGGTTTAGGTATAAGAGTAATTGTGGCTTCATAGAAGGAATTCGGTAGTGTTCCATCTGTTTCAATTTTGTGGAATAGTTTGGATAGTATTGGTATGAGGTCTTCTATGAAGGTCTGATAGAATTCTGCACTAAACCTGTCTGGACCTGGGCTCTTTTTGGTTGAGAGATCTTTAATGACTGCTTCTATTTCGTTAGGAGTTATGGGGTTGTTTAACTGGTTTATCTGTTCCTGATTTAACTTCGGTACCTGGTATCTCTCTAGGAAATTGTCCATTTCCTGCAGATTTTCAAGTTTTGTTGAATATAGGCTTTTATAGTAAGATCTGATGATTTTTTGAATTTCCTCTGAATCTGTCTCCTTTTCATTTCTGATTTTGTTAATTTGGACACACTCTCTGTGTCCTCTCGTTAGTCTGGCTAAGGGTTTATCTATCTTGTTGATTTTCTCAAAGAACCAACTTTTGGTTCTGTTGATTCTTTCTATGGTCCTTTTTGTTTCTACTTGGTTGATTTCAGCTCTGAGTTTGATTATTTCCTGCCTTCTACTCCTCCTGGGTGTATTTGCTTCTTTTTTTCTAGAGCTTTTAGCTGTGCTGTCAAGCTGGTGACATATGCTCTCTCCTGTTTCTTTCTGCAGGCACTCAGAGCTATGAGTTTTCCTCTTAGCACAGCTTTCATTGTGTCCCATAAGTTTGGGTATGTTGTACCTTCATTTTCTTTAAATTCTAAGAACTCTTTAATTTCTTTCTTTATTTCTTCCTTGACCAGGTTATCGTTGAGTAGAGCATTGTTCAATTTCCACGTATATGTGGGCGTTCTTCCCTTATTGTTATTGAAGACCAGCTTTAGGCCATGGTGGTCTGATAGGACACATGGGATTATTTCTATCTATCTATATCTGTTGAGGCCTGTTTTTTGACCAATTATATGGTCAATTTTGGAGAAAGTACCATGAGGTGCTGAGAAGGATGTATATCCTTTTGCTTTAGGATAGAATGTTCTATAAATATCTGTTAAGTCCATTTGGTTCACGACTTCTCTTAGTCTGTCTACGTCTCTGTTTAATTTCTGTTTCCATGACCTGTCCATTGATGAGAGTGGGGTGTTGAAATCTCCTACTATTATTGTGTGAGGAGCAATGTGTGTTTTGAGCTTTAGTAAGGTTTTTTTTTTTTATGTATGTAGGTGCCCTTGTATTTGGAGCATAGATATTTAGGATTGAGAATTCATCTTGGTGGATTTTTCCTTTGATGAATATGAAGTATCCTTCCTTATCTTTTTTTGATGACTTTTAGTTGAAAATTGATTTTATTCGATATTAGAATGGCTACTCCAGCTTGCTTCTTCCGACCATTTGCTTGGAAAGTTGTTTTCCAGCCTTTCACTCTGAGGTAGTGTCTGTTTTTGTCTCTGAGGTGTGTTTCCTGTAGGCAGCAGAATGCAGGGTACTCATTGCGTATCCAGTTTGTTAATCTATGTCTTTTTATTGGGGAGTTGAGACCATTGATGTTGAGAGATATTAAGGAATAGTGTTTATTGCTTCCTGTTACATTCATATTTGGATGTGAGGCTATGTTTGTGTGCTTTTCTTCTCCTTGTTTTGTTGCCAAGACGTTTAGTTTCTTGCTTTTTCTAGGGTGTAGCTTGCCTCCTTATGTTGGGCTTTACTATTTATTATTCTTTGTAGTGCTGGATTTGAAGAAAGATATTGTGTAAATTTGGTTTTGTCATGGAATATCTTGGTTTCTCCATCTATGTTAATTGAGAGTTTTGCAGGATACAGTAGCCTGGGCTGGCATTTGTGTTCTCTTAGGGTCTGTATGACATCAGTCCAGGATCTTCTGGCCTTCATAGTCTCTGGGAGAAGTCTGGTGTGATTCTTATAGGTCTGCCTTTATATGTTACTTGACCTTTTCCCCTTATTGCTTTTAATATTCTTTCTTTTTTTGTGCATTTTGTGTTTTGACTATTATGTGATGGGAGGAGTTTCTTTTCTGGTCCAATCTATTTGGAGTTCTGTAGGCTTCTTGTATGCTTATGGGCATCTCTTTCTTTAGGTTAGGGAAGTTTTCTTCTATGATTTTGTTGAAGATATTTACTGGTCCTTTGAGGTGGGAGTCTTCACTCTCTTCTATACCTATTATCCTTAGGTTTGATCTTCTCATTGAGTCCTGGATTTCCTGTATGTTTTGGACCAATAGCTTTTTCCGTTTTACATTATCTTTGACAGTTGTGTCGATGATTTCTATGGAATCTTCTGCTCCTGAGATTCTCTTTTCTATCTCTTATATTCTATTGGTGATGCTTGTATCTACGGCTCCTTGTCTCTTCCTTTGGTTTTCTATATCCAGGGTTGTTTCCCTGTGTTCTTTCTTGATTGCTTCTATTTCCATTTTTAATTCCTTCAATTGTTTGATTGTGTTTTCCTGGAATTCTTTCAGGGATTTTTGTGATTCCTCTCTATAGGCTTCTACTTGTTTATTTATGTTTTCCTGCATTTCTCTAAGGGAGTTCTTCATGTCTTTCTTGAAGTCCTCCAGCATCATGATCAAATATGATTTTAAATCTAGATCTTGCTTTTCTGGTGTGTTTGGATATTCAGTGTTTGCTTTGGTGGGAGAATTGGGCTCCGATGATGCCATGTAGTCTTGGTTTCTATTGCTTGGGTTCCTGTGCTTGCCCCTCGCCATCAGAATATCTCTGGTGTTACTTTGTTCTGCTATTTCTGATAGTGGCTAGACTGTCCTATAAATAAGCCTGTGTGACAGAAGTGTTGTAGACCTGTTTTCCTGTTTTCTTTCAGCCAGTTATGGGAACAGACTGTTCTGCTTTCGGGCCTGTAGTTTTTCCTGTCTACAGGTCTTCAGCTGTTCCTGTGGGCCTGAAGAGTTCCTGTGTGTTCCTGTGAGTCAGAAATGTAGACCGAGTGTAGTCTCTTCTGGCTTCCCAGGCTTATCTGCCTCTCTGAAGGTTTAGCTCTCCCTTCCACGGGATTTGGGTGCAGAGAGCTGTTAATCCAGTCCCTTTAGGTTCTGGAGGTGTCTTGGGCGCAGGTGGTCTGCAGCTCCAGTGCACCTATCTACCGTTTCCCAGAGGCCATATACAGTTTCCTCTTGGGCCAGGGATGTGGGCAGGGGTGGGCAGTATTGGTCGTCTCTTCCGCTTTGTAGTCTCAGGAGTGCCCACCTGTCCGGGCAGTGAGCTCTCTCTCCCACGGGGTTCGGGAGCAGTGAGCTGAGGGCAGGGCTCAGCGAAGTTTGGAATCCAGCTAAAAACCGGAAGTGTCTGGTCCTAGAGGAATTTTGCCTTTGTGTTTCCTGAGACCACCAGTCAGGTCGTTTGGAGCAGAAAGGTTGGTCTTACCTGTGGTCCCGAGGCTCAAGTTTGCTTGTGGGGTGTTGATTATGAGCTCTCCATTAGGGCAGCAACCAGGAGGGCCTGCGCCGCCCTTTCTGGGAGCCCCATGCACCGAGGTCCCAGATGGCGTTTGGTGTTTTCCTCTGGCGTCAGAAATGTGGGCAGAGTATAGTCTCTTCTGGCTTCCCAGGCTTGTCTGTCTCTCTGAAGGTTTAGCTCTCCCTCCCACGGGATTTGGGTGCAGAGAGCTGTTAATCCAGTCCCTTTAGGTTCCAGCGGTGTCTCAGGCGCAGGGGGTCTGCAGCTTCAGTGCCAAAATATTGACTTTTTAAAAGCATTTTCTACATTTATTTGGGGGGGGGCATGCAGCACTAAGGTCTCTCCTTCTAATATGTTGGTCCTGGAGACATATTAGGAAAAGATATAGGTACAAATATGCATGAAATCATCATAATGAAATCCATGACTTTTCAGGAGGGGGACTCCATAATACCAATTTTTACCAATTTCTGTTATGGATTGCCCTGGTGCTGTTCATATTTTGATACTAATTCTACTTCCCCAAGAAGAGCTACCTCGGATGACGAGTGAACCACATACTCAGGTGACTTCATGTGACCCTTCTCCTCATTTTAACTTGTAACATGAAGGCTAGAGCTGGTGATTGGGCAGTGGAAGGGAAAGGTGGAGCAAAAGGTTTTAGATAAAGAGGGAGAGAAAGGAGGAGGGGGATAATGAGGAGGAGGAGAGAGAGGAAGACTGAATAGGAAGAGGTAGAAGGAAAACGGAGCTGAAGCACAAGTTATAAGGATCTCATAGCTGGGGAATAGAGTAGTGCAGTGGTAGATCTGCCCAATCTAGGCACGCAGCTTGTATTCATATTAATTGTGTTGTGTTTTCCTTGCATGGGCTTATTTGGGTCAGAGATTTACTGCAACGAACTTTTCCAAAAATTATCATCATAAACTTAAATATATAATTCAAGCCTATAAGATGTTTAGAACAAACAATAAATATCTAGGGAGAGCCACAAGTACACCTTTGGACCCAGAAGGTGGTGGACCAGAGCTCTGTTCTGTAGCTCTGGGCAGGGGCAACAGCTCCCTGAAGTACATGATAAGTTTTGTCCACATAGTGCTGGGATTACTCCTGGTTTCCTGTATAGGATTCTCAATATGGCTCAAGAGCCTGGCAGCTTGTGCCTTAGGACCTTCTGGAAAGTAGGTCTGACGAGGGAGAATTTATAATTGACACTAAAACCATATTTCTTAAAAGAAACATTGCTGAACTGGATCTCACCAAAATTAAAATCTTCTTATTTGCTAAAAAAAAATAAGTCTTGTGATGAAGATGAAAAAAAGTTGCAGCGAGGAAGGAAACTTTCCATTGCACATATTCAGTGATGGGCTAGAATCTAGAATATTCAAAGAATTCTAAGCATAAAAGGAAAGCATCAAATACTCGCATTAGCAAGAGATTTACTGAAGTATCCACACAGTAGATAGCCTAGCAGAGGAAAACAGGTTCAAAATCACTACCTCACACAGAAAGTCAGGTAACATTGTAACACCATAACAAATAAATACGGCAGGACTACTAAATGCTGGTGTGGATAATAAAGGTGACTCATTCATTGTCAGGAAAAATGTAAAATGGCACATTCACTTTAGAAAGTGGGCAAGTTCTTTTAAAAGTTAAATATTAAATTGTTAACCTATTAATTACAGTCAGGAGATGGAATATCCAAGTTCAACACCTCTCCTCCACATCTATCCATAAGTAATTACAAAGCTTTCTTTATTAAAGATGATGGGAAACAACTCATGTGCCCATCAATAGGCAGAGAGTGAAGCACATTCTAGACTGTAAAATACTGTCTCAGTATTAAGACAGGGAAAATTACAGACAAGCATTACTTTGTGGGATGTCCAGAGAATTATTCTAAATATTAAAAGCAATCTCAAAATGTTATACACTCTGTGATTCCATGTATAGAACATTCTTGAAATGATAGTTGTAGACACAGAATGTCAGAAAATAGCAAAAGTCAGTAAGAAAAGAAGGAAAGGTGAGTATTGAAGACAAAAACTTAACAATTATGATGGTGTATCCCCTAAGGAAATAGAAGAAGTCATTAAAAACCTCCCACCCAAAAGCTTAGGGACAGATGGCTTTAGTGCAGAATTCTACCAGACTTTCAAAGAAGAGCTAATACCAACACTCCTCAAACTATCCCATAAAATATAAACAGAAGGAACATTGTCTAATTCATTCTATGAAACCACACTTACTCTGATACCTATACCACATGAAGACCCAACAAAGAGAGAGAACTTCAGACCAATTTTGCTAATGAATATTGATGCAAAAATGCTCAATAAAAGTCTAGCAAACCAAATCCAAGAACACATCAAAACCATCTTTCACCATGATCAAGTAGGATTCTTTCCAGAGACGCAAGGTTGGTTCAACATATGAAAATCCATTAACATATGTATATATGTTAATGGATTTCTTTGTGTGTGTGTATATATATATACACACACACAAGAAAACTATATAAACAAACTCAAAGAAAAATATTGCATGATCATCTCATTAGATGCTGAAAAAGCATTTGACAAAATACAATACCCCTTCATGTTAAAAAGATTTCACAGCTCATACTTAAACATAATAAAAGCAATATACAGCAAACCAACAGCCAATATCAAATTAAATGCAGAGATACTTGAAGCAATCCCACTAAAATCAGGGATAATACAAGGATGCCCACTCTCCCCATTATCTATTTAATATAGTACTTGAAGTTCTAGCCAGAGCAATCAGACTAGAAAAGGAGGTCAAGGGGATACAAATTGGCAAAGAGGAAGTCAAGGTATCACTATTTGCAAATGATATGATGGTATACATAAGTGACCCCAAAAATTCTACCAGAGAACTTCTATAGCTGATAAACAATTTCAGCAAACTGGTTGGATTATAAAATTAACTCAAATAAATCAGTAGCCTTCATTATATGGTAAAATAAAGGAAATGATAAATGGGCTGAGAAAGAAAATAGGGAAACAACACCCTTCACAATAGTAACAAATAATATAAAATATCTCAGGATAACTCTAACCAAACAATTGAAGATCTGTAAGACAAGAACTTCAAGTCTTCCAGGAAAGAAATTGAAGAAGGCTTCAGAAAGTGGAGAAATTTCCCATGCTCATGGATTGGTAGAAGAAACATAGTAAAAATGGCCATTCTACCAAAAGCAGTCTACAGATTCAATGTGATATCCATCAAAATTCCAACACAATTCTTCAAAGACATGAAAAGAGCAATTCTCAATTTCATATGGAAAAGCAAAAAACTCAGGATAGAGAAAACAATTCTTAACAATAAAAGAACTTCTGGGAGAATCATTATCCCTGAGCTCAAGCTGTACTACAAAGCAATACTGATACAAACTGCATGGTACTGGTACAGAGACAGACATGCTGGTCAATGGAATAGAATTGAAGACCCAGAAATAAACCCACACATTTACGGACACTAGATCTTCAGACACGATCTTTGACAAAGAGCCGAAAATATACAATGGGAAAAAGAAAGCACCTTCAATAAATGGTGCTGGTCTAACTAGCAGTCTGTATGTAAAAAAATGAAAATAGACCCATATATGTTACCTTGCACAAAGCTCAAGTCCAAGCAGATCAAGGACCTTAACATAAAACCAGATACACTGAATCTAGAAGTAGTGGGAAAGAGCCTCGAACTCACTGGTACAGGGTGGGAGGGATTTCCTAAACAGAACTCCGATGGCTCAGGATCTAAGATCAAGAATTGATAAATGGGACCTCATGAAACTAAAAAGCTTCTGTAAGGCAAAGGACATAGTCAATAGGATAAATCGACAAATTATAGTTTGGGGAAAAATCTTCACTATCCCCACATCCAATAGAAGGCTAATAGTCAACATACATATAAAGAACTCAAGAAACTAACTTACAAAAAACCAAACAACCCAATCAAAAAGCAGGGATAGAACTAAACAGAGAATTCACAACAGAGGATTTCAAGTGTCCAAGATCCACTTAAAGAAATGTTCAAAGTCCTTAGTCATCAGGGAAATGCAAATCAAAATGACCCTGAGATTTCACCTTACACCCATCAGAATGGCTAAGATAAAAAATTCAGGTGGCAGCACATGTTGGTGAGGATGTGGAGAAAGAGAAACACTCCTCTATTGCTGGCAGTATTGCAAACTGGTACAACCACTCTGGAAATCAATCTGGAGGTTACTCAGAAAATTGGAAATAGTTCTACCTAAAGAACAAGCTATACCATTTTTGGGACTATGCCCAAAAATATGCCCCACCATACCAAAGGAGCACATGTTCCACTAAGTTCATGGTGGCCTTATTTGCGATAGCCAGAATCTGGAAACAACACAGATATCCCACGACAGAAGAATGGGTACAGAAAATGTGGTTCATTTACACAATGACATACTATTCGTCTATGAAGAACAAGGATATCATGAGTTTTTCAGGCAAATGGATGGAACCAGAAAATATCATCCTGAGTGAGGTAACTCAGACTCAAAAGGACATGCATGGTATGTACTCACTAATAAGTGAATATTACCCAAAAAAGTACAGAACACCCAGTATACAGTCCACAGAACTCAAGGAGGAACAAGCAAATGGGCCCAAGTGAGGATGCCTCCATCCCACTTGGGAGGGAGAAGAAAGCAATTACGGGGGTCAGAAGGAGGTAGGCACCTGGGAAGGAGAGGGAGGTGGAAGGAAAAAGGGGAATATGATCAGTTATTGGGGAGGGAAGAACAGGAGTGAAACCCCAAGGGCTAGCAGAATGAATGGAAACAGCCAACCTCAGGAGGTGGGAGGTGGGGGGACCCTCTAGAATGTACCAGAAACCTGGGAGGTGAGATATACATTCAGGACTCAAGGGAGGGACTTTAGATAAAATGCCCAACATTGGGGAGAGGGAACTCGTAGAGTCCACCTCCAGTATATAGACAGAGCATCAAGTAGAGGGATGGGGTTGTCATTCTACAGTCTAAAAGAAATGCAGGGACAAAAATGGAGAAGAGACTGAGGGAAAGGAGGTCTAGTTCCTGGCCTAAACTGGGATCTATCTCAAGGGGAGGCTCCAAGGTTTGACGCTATTACTAATCCTATGATGTGCTTACACACAGGAGCTTAGCATGGCTGCCCTCCAAGAGGCCCAGTAAGCAGCTGACTGAGACAGAAACACATACTTATACCCAACTACTGGACTGAAGTTGGGGACCCCTGTGTTTGAGGGAAAGGCTAGAAGAAGTTTTGGAGGAGGGTGACCCCATAGGAAAACCAGCAATCTCAACTAACCTGGACCCCCAAGATCTCTCAGTCACTGAGTCACTAAGCAGGCAGCATACACTAGCTGTTCTGAGGCCCCTGACACATATACAGCAGAGGACTGCCTGGTCTGGCCTCAGTGAGAGAAGATACACCTATCCCTGGAGAGACTTGAAGCCCCAGGGAATGAGAAGGTCCAGCAGTGTGAGGTGGGGTGAGGGGGTGGGGACATCCTCTTGGAGATGGAGGAGGAGGGATGAGATGAGGAAATGTGGGAGGGCAGACCAGGAAGGGGATAATGACTAGACTATAAAAAAAGATTTAAAATTATTTTAAAAAAATTACGATAGCAGCCCAGAATCACAAAATTGTTTTCGCTGGTACTTTATGACTGCAATTTTGCTACTGTTATAAATTATAATATACATATGTTTTCTGATGGTCTTAGGCGAACCCTGTGAGAAGCTGACTCAACCCTCCCAAAGGAGTCCTGATTCATGGGGTTGAGAACTGCTGGTTTAGAACAACCCACTCCTGGAGATGTAACCTGAAGAAATATCTACATGTCATCTGCATTTAGCAAACAGAGAATCAGAGAATTGTATTTATAACACGAGATTAGAAACATATAGAAGCTTCTTCTCAAGAACCATTGAATAAAGAGTGATAAGCTCTGGTATATTTTGAAAAACTTCATCTGCTGTAGTAGGCTTATGGAATATTCTTCAAAGGCTCAGGCATTGAGGGTGTGGTCCCAAGCTGGTAGAAAGGTACTAAAGAAGACTGAAATTTAGAATGTGAACCTAGCAGGAGTGTGTAAGTCCATGATGCCATGCCCTTGAAGGATACCCTGAAATCTAGCTCCTTTTCACTCTTCTTGCTTCCAAAATACCACAGGGTACACAGTTTTGCTCCATATTGTTAGCACATAGTGGCTATGGTACCTAGATACTCTAAACTGAAGCCTCAAAAGTCATGGACCAAAATAAAATATTCTTCCTTGTAAATTGTTAATCATGGATATTTTGCCCCAAGAATGGAAAACTAATGCAATACCCTCATACACGATAGAGACTTGCAATGAGTGGACAATGCAACAGGAGGATCAAGGATCTAGGGAATGTGTTCATCTTCAAGATGTGCCTTTAACAAAAACCTCATTTGCCCAGCTCTGGAGGCTGGAAGCTTCGATCCTGGGGTGTTTCAGTAGTTGAGCACTGGTTGCTTATCAGTTTGCAGAGGAAACAAACTCTTCTTTTGGGGGTTGCATGGGGGAACCGATATACAAAAGGCCTCATCTCTAAATACATTGTATATGAAAATATAGATTTGGGTAACAAAAACTCTATTGAGCACAATGCAATGCAGTTGAGAAGGAAAAAAAATCAAAGTTCAAAATAATGTATAAAGTCAGATAACTGTATAAAAGGGGTAAGATATTAGTAAAAGTATTTGTCTCGGTTATGTTTATATAATAAATGCTGAAAAGACACTCAGAAACTAGTCAATGCCATTTCTTGTCCATTTATCCGGAAGAGTGGATAAATGGAACTGAGTAGAAGGAAGAACTTTTCAAGTTATAAATTGATACACAGTTTTATTCTTTAAAGCATGAATGTGTTAACTCCTTGTAAAATTGATTAAAAGAAAAATCATTGCTTCCAACTTGCCTTGTTCTCACTTACCCCTCCAAGCAGCTGAACTCTATGTTTGAGCCTACCAAAAGGTCAGACAGGATTTCTATTTTCCCATTGACCAACTCGCCTGGGTTTTTGCACCGTTTCCCTGGAGGAAAATTAAACTGGTGATTAGTGGTTAGAAATAAGAGATATAAAATTGAGGGAGGGAGATACTTAATTTTGGAAATCCAGTTGGATTTTCTCAAAGAACGTGAAATAGGATGACCAAATGACTCATCCATACCTAGGCATATATCCAAAGCATTTTCTTTTCATTCTTTCTTTTTTTTTTGTAATAAACATGAGGTTTATTGACAGGAACCAGTGCACTGAGGTCTAGACTCATATCCCATGCAGGGGCAGTGGAGTTCGACCCCGAGAGGCTGGGAGAAAGGGTATTTAAAGGGAGAAACCACAACCCAAGGGGGCAGGGGTGGTGTCATTGGAAATTCACAAGAATACCAGTGAAAAATCACAAGGAGAAACTCCCGGTTTCTCAAGATTGTTCTCTAAGATTTTAATCTAACTTTATGGTCAGCTAATACAGGTAGAGGGCAGGGTCTGGAATTTGAGGTATTTAGGGCTTTTTTAAACTTCTGACTTTTTAGCTGCCTTTTTTATTCTTTCATTCCCCACTTCTTCTAGTGGCTAGTTCTAATCATAGAACTAAATTTTAGTATCTTTATAATATTGGCTTTCCTGTCCTCCTAAAGCATGATACTGTTGGCATAACATCAAAATCTGAACAGTACTCACTCTTTCTCTAATGAAGGTATATAGTTTCTCCAAAGCACTTTCTATCTAACTTCAGAAACACTTGCACAACTACATTTACTTCCTCTCTATTTACAGTAGCAAGGAAACAGAATCAACCTAGATATCTATCAACTGATGAGGAGATAATGGAAGTGTGGTACAAAAACACCAAGAAATATTACTCAGCTGTATGGGAAATGAAGTTATGACACTTATGCTTCAATGGATAGAACTGGGGGAAAAAAATCATACTGAGTTAAGTCACTCCAGTCTCCCAAAGACAAACAATGCATATCTTCTCTCAGATGCGGGTGCTAGCTTCAGATCTTCTACCTTGTCTGTTTAGTCTGAAGTGCATGTGGAAGCCAGAAAACCAGAAAAAGGCCACTGGGGAATGCATTTAGGAGGGGTGGTAATAGAAGATAGGTGATGAAAAAGGCAGGATAATAGGAAAAGAAAGGTTCAAGTACCGAGTGAGTGATGGGAGCAGGAAGGAGCTTAATCAAAGTGACGTGTGCATGAAGAAGGCAAACCTATGATCTTCAACCCAAGTGAAAATATAATCAACATACGTGACAAGCCAGAACAGGTATGCTGGGAGCTAAAGGTTAAAGTAGGGATGGTGACAAGCAGGTAGGGAAAGGAGAGATAAAGAATGGGCTAACCATACCTAAGGATGTATGGAGAACCCTTACAGCATCCCACTAATTTGGAAGCGAGTATAATTTTTAAAGTCATGTGAACAGAATTACCCCAAATGGATGAGCAATGCTGCTCCCAGAACTCATGGGTGACTAAGTCAACATCTCAATTCCAAGCTCAGGGAGTTGTTGGTCAGAGCCATATTTGCTCTTGGTTGCCCATGACCATAGTGGGTAAGAACTTATAGCTAAAGACACGACACACATTGGCTACCGGATATAAAATAAATCTCAAACAAATAAGGAAACTTGCTGTTGGCTACCTTCATGGTGCCAGATGTGCTATATAGGCTACTGGGAGAGAAAAGACATCAGTGGTGTTACCCAGTGCTAGATTCTACATGTTGTAGTACTTGACCTCTGAGATAAGGCTTGGCCACTGGTATAATAATAGCATGGTTGCCATGGAATGATCTGGATAAAGTGTGTCTAAGGCCTCTTTCTCAGAAGAGAATTCATTCCTGGTACTCTAAACCTGATCAAAAGTCTATGGCTATAGAGGTCATAGGTCCTAGGATTGAACCGACTGTTGTTGTTTGGTCATGTTATCAAACTGCTTTCTAAATATTCATGTTTATACCTATAAACCTAAGCTATTCCTGAATTTGGTCATAGGAGCTCCTTAATACAGAGAATAGTGATCAATGCAGAGATTCATAGCTGTTCAAAGTGTTAAGAATAGTGAGTGTGGGTACTCAGTGATGGATAGATCATTTATATCAAAGCAGACCCATCAAAGCTTAGGGAACATCAGCAAAGAAAGGGCAGAAAGAATGTCAGAACTGGAGGACAGGGAGGAGGGCCGAGAAATTTGTCCTCTGGTCATGACAGCTATTGCACACCCAGACTCATAACAGTTATGGCAACCTTCATGAGATGAAGACAATTAAAAATTCCAGTATAGAGTTGGAGAGGAGCTCTCTATTCTCCCTCTTAGCTGAGGCAGTTGATGGCTACTAAGAAAAGGAAAATAATTTTTCTTTGGGTGGTGTCTACTGGTAAGTTCTCGTGCCCCAGTCCATGGCGCCAAACACATGCACACACAGATAGCAGTAACTGGACTCCATGGGTTACAGAAAGTGAAGAGATGACAAGTTGTGGGAGGGAGAAAGGCATGAGAGTAAAGGACTGGGCAGATGCGACTAAGATATTGTGTATCTCTATACAAAATTTAAAGAATAAAATAAAGGTAAAAGGCCACTTAATTCATTTCAACTTCTGCTTCCAGATAGTTCTGTTGGTATATTCAAATTCTTGGGTTTTGTCCTGATTCATTGAATAGTTATTTTGAGGAAAAATAAAAATAAATACATTACCAATTTTTGTGAAATACTTTAAAAAGAAAAAAAAAGCCTGTACTTGGTTTCATTTAGTTGATTAATATAATATGGAACATAATATACTGGTTAACTTTATACATGAATATGTAAAATCTTTACCTTTGGTCACAGACAGAAGAAAATAGAAAATAAATTTTAAATCCTTACTGTTACAAAAATAGGATATGATACATTGCTGAATGTCTTTCTCCAAATATTGTAGTCAATTCTAATTCTTTAAAATACTTGTTTTATGAATTTCTGTGCACAGTGCACACAACAATGCATGTATAAGCTGAGAGACGACATCAAAGGCCTAGGAGCTAACGTTACAGACATTAACTGAACATGCATACTGGTTCTGGGGTTCAAGTCTGCTCCTTTCAACTGCTGAGCCACCTCTCCAGCCCCAAGTAGTATTAATTTTTAATACGAAATTATTCAAATGTTTTCTTTAGACTTGAGTAATTTATTACATTTCTATGAGAATTTTTGAGAAGAAAAATTACAGAGGAGAATACATGTTGATACTCACTGGCACAAAAAGTAGTATACACCCATGAACCATTCTCATCACAAGTAATATGGCTTGAATTGGTTCTCTTGAAGCCATGATGGCAGGTATATTTCAGAACAGCTCCAGGTGGGAAGGATACCTCATCTAACTGGCTGATTGGAGAAGCGAACGGTAAATTGGGTGGAGGTCCACAGTCACCTGGATACCAAATTACAAGGAACACCACAAGCTGTACCTTGAGAGACAGAATCTTAAAATTTGAGTAGTAAGGTTTACTGAGCATGGAGCATGTGTCTTTCCCATCATGACTCTCAGTACCCCAAATCTCAATGAACTCAATAGACGATCATTAATGTATGTGCTCTGGCAATAACAACAACAACAATGGCATAGAAATTTCACTTACCCTCTTCTAGTTAGTAAAATATGTCAATTTCATTATTTTATCATTGATCACATCTGCCTACTTGAAATATAGTCATATGTCCTGTCAAAATTTTTTTTTGTTTTTTTAAAGCATATTTCCTTATGCAAGATTAGCTGTCTCGGAAGACAGGATAGAAAGGAGCATTTCATTTATGTTCACTTGGAGCTTTTCAAATTTGTATACATCGTCTGTCTTAAAAGAGCTTTCAAAATCTTCACAATGTTCTTACTCCATTGAATCCTTTGGGGAGAAAGTCTTAATCCTACTTTTCTAGTAATAATTAAATAAAGAACTAAATACCTTCCGCATGACCCAGTGGAACCGTCTGCATCTATTCTACATAATTACTTAAACAGTGGGGAGTTGTCACAGTCAGACAGACAGATAACACATATTTATTCCTGGTCAGAGTTGCTTTGAATTTAGATTATTTGCAAATCCTTGCACAGGCTAATCTAAAAGAATATCAAAAGCACCTAGAAAACCATCTTTTGTCAAAAGTAGAGCAAATTTTCCTGAATCTCCAGCCATCTAATATATCCTATGATGTGAAAAAGGATAGCCACTGGACATTGCTTAAAGCTTGCATGTGATGGACTCATAGGGTGACATATGGCTTATCTTCCCCCAATTACTTACCAAGAACAGGAGCCATCAGAACAGTGGCCAGGGTCACTTGGAACAGTGTTGAATGAGAGGTTTTCCACAGCTCATGCAAGGACCAGGCTGTCATTATCCCTTTTCTGTGGAGGACAGAACTCTCGGTGAGTGTATCTGAATCTTGTGGAGAATACATGTTTTGATGCCTTTCCAATATGTTTCTGCCAAGAAAACTCAATAGTCATTGGTCTTGTGCTTTTCATCACACACACACACACCTCCCAAACAAAACAAACCATAGGAACTATCTCCAAAGATATTATAATTGCGTATATAAAAATATACTAAATCAAATGTTTACAATACATGATAGCTTTTTTTAAAGATTTATTTATTGTATATAAGTACACTATTGCCATCTTCAGACACACCAGAAGAGGGCATCGGATCTCATTACGGATGGTTGTGAGCCACCATGTGGTTGCTGGGATTTGAACTCAGGACCTCAGGAAGAGCAGTCGATACTCTTAACCACTGAGCCATCTCTTCAGCCCATGATAGCTTTTTTTGGCATAACATATACCAGGAACTTACTCAGAAGACCAACTAATTCCGTATGGAGATAGGAATGGGCATTCCAGAAGTGGTTTCCTATGTAGTAAGTGTTGCTGTCAACTCCAAAGTGATAGGTAGAGTGGTAGGTTTCATTTATATTAAAAGTGAAAATCAAGAGTAGATCTAACATTAACAGTGAGAAATAAGATCTTCTCTAGTCACGACTTTGATTAATTTAGAAGGTATGAATTTTACTAGGAAGATGATTGGTTAGAGACAGATTAGAAGTAGATTTGATGGGATGTTCAGTACCAAGATTAGACATTTGTCCTCAGGGAATGGAGAGGGCCACCTTTGTGTTGGTTTTGAGTGACATGATTATTATGATTTTCTAAGATGGCATGTGACTTCATAAGATGGTAGTATCAGAGAGAGAGAGAGAGAGAGAGAGAGAGAGAGAGAGAGAGAGAGAGGACAGAGAGGTTTATTTAAAACATACATGCAGTGAACATCAACACACCCAGGTTAATAAAACAAAACTACCTGATATATAGGCACACATAATAACTTCACATAATGTTAGTAGTGATTCAATACAATTCTCATGAATAGCTACCTATACAATGAACAATGGAGAAATATCAGAGTAGTCCCACTCCACAATTCTGCCTGCCTACCAGTAGGTCTGCTATAACCTGAGAGACATACAGATGAGATCCTCTTCTGCCCCAATTTCCTAACCTGCTGGTATCCTAGCAAGCCCAGTAGTCATGAGCTCTGCTTTTCCCTGTCATAGCTCCACCTCCCTTCAGTTTGAACCTACACCTGCAGTTGCAGGCTGGCTCCCCATGCCCCACCTCATAGCTCCACCTGCCTCCTAGGAGCTTGCTCCAACTCAGGACACTCAGGTCAGCCAACACCAGAGACAATAAGAGGGTGAAAGGCAAGCACAAGAACCTAATCACTAAAAGCAAATGCAATATGGCAGCATCAGAACCCAGCACTCCTACTGAAGCAAGCCCTGGATAGCTTCACACACCTGAAGAGCAAGAATGTGACTTTAAACCCCATCTCATGAAGATGATAGAAGCCTTTAAAGAGGATATAAATAATTCCCTTAAAGAAATACAGGTAAAAACAAACAGGTAGAGGCCTTTAAGAAAGAGACAAATAAATCTCTTAAAAAGATACAGGACAATACAATCAAACAGGCAAAGGAAATTAATAAAATGATCCAAGACCTAAAAATAGAAAGAGAAATAATAAAGAAAATACAAATGGAGGCAACCCAGGAAATGGAAAACCTAGGAAAGAGAAAAGGAACTACAGACATAAGCATCAGCAACAGAATACAGGAGATGAAAGAGAGAATCTCAGGCATGGAAGTTACCATGGAAGAAATTGATACATTGGTCAAGGAAAATGTCACATGTGAAAAGTTCCTAACTCAAAACATCCAGGAAATCTGGGACACCATGAAAAGACCAAACCTAAGAATAAGAGGAATAGAAAAGGGTGAAGATTCTAAGTTCAAAAGGCCAGAAAACATAAATCAACAAAATCATAGAAGAAAACTTCCTTAACCTAAAGAAAGACGCCTATAGATGTAAAAGAAGTCTACATATCAAATAGATTGAACTAGAAAATAAAATTCTTCAGTCTCATAATAATCAAAACACTAAATGTACAGAGGAAAGCAAGAATATTAAAAGCTACAAGGCAAAACGGTCAAGTAAGATGTAGAGGCAGACATAGAATTATACACGACTTCTCAACAGACTCTAAAAGCCAAAAGGGCCTGTATAGATGTCTTCCAGACCCTAAGGAACCACAAATTTCATCTCCAACTACTATACCCAGCAAAACTTTGAATCACCATAGATGGAGAAACCAAGATATTCCATGACAAAACCAAATTTAAACAGTATCTTTCTACTAATCTGGCCCTACAGAGGATACTAAAAGGAAAACTCTAACATAAAGAGTGTAAGGGAAAGGTGACAGGGAGGGGAAGAGGGTAACATGATCAGATATTGGGGTGGGGGGGAACAGGACTAAAGCCCTGACGGCCAGCAGAAAGAATTGAAACAGGCAACTTCGGGAGGTAGGAGGTAGAGGAGAGGCATCTAGAATGTACCAGAAACCTGGGAGGTGTGAGACTCTCAGGACTCAGGGACTCTCAGGACCTTAGATGAAATGCCCTATAGTGGGGAGAGGGAACTTGTAGAGTCCACCTCCAGTAAAACAGCAGGGCATCAAGTGGAGGAACGGGGTTACCATCCCACAGTTAAAAACACTGACCCAGAATTGTTTCTATCTGAAAGAACTACAGGGATGGAAATGGAGAAGCCAAGGAAAAAAAAAGTCCAGCCCAAAGTGGGATCCATCTCACGGGGAGGCCCCAAGGCCTGACACTGTTACTGAGGCTATGGTATGCTTACAAACAGGAACCTATTGTGACTGCCCTCCTCCGAAATACCCAACAAGCAGCTTAAAAAGTCAGATGCAGATATTTGCACCCAGCCAATGAACAGAAGCTGCTGACTCAGGTGGTTAAATCAGGGAAAAGCTGGGGGAAGCTGAGGAGGAGGGCAACCCTGTAGGAGGACCAGCAGTCTCAACTAACCTGGACCCCTGAGATCTCTCAGACATTGAGCCACCAACCAGGCAGCATACACCTGCTGAGATGAGGCCCCCAACACATATACAGCAGAGGACTCCCGGGTCTGGGCTCAGTCAGAGATGATTCACCTAACCCTCAAAAGACTTAGGGCTCCAAGAAGTGGGGAGGTCTGGTAGGGTTGTGGAGAGGTGGGGACATCCTCTGGAGACTGGGGGAGGGTGGGATGGGAAACAGTTGGAAGGTGAACTGGGAAGGGGCTAAAACCTGGACTATAAAAAAAGATTAAAGAATAAAAAAATAAAGTGGTGTAACTATTGTATTATTATCAAAAATACAATAAATTTGTCATATCACAGGAAAACAAAAAGGAGTATCACACACAACACGTGCACACATACAAACTTTCAACATTAAAATAACAGAAACTATCAATCATTGATCATTATTATCTCTCATCATTAATGGACTCAACAAACCACTAAAAAGATGCAGGCTAACAGACTGGATTCATAAACAGGGCCCATCATTCTGCTGCATTCAAGACACACATCAGCAACAAAGATAGATACTACCTCAGAATAAAGGGCTGGGAAAATGTTTTAAAAGCAAACACCCAAAACTCAAGTTGAAGTAGTCATTCTAATGTCTAATTTAATAGACTTTCAACCAAAAGTTATCAAAAAAGATGAGGAAGGGACACTTCATATTCATCAAAGGAAAATTTCACCAAGATGATATCTCAAATTAGAACATCTATGCCCCAAACAGAAGGATACACACATCCATAAAAGACATGTTACTAAAGCTGAAATCACATATTGAACCCCACACAATTATAGTGGGACACTTTAATACCCTACTCTCTCCAATGGACAACTCATTGAAACAGAAATTAAACAAAGAAACACTGGAGCTAACAGATGTTATGAACCAAATGGATTTAACAGAAGAATGGATTTAAAAAAGTGATTTATTTACACAGCAGAATACTACTCAGATATTAAAAACAAAGACATCATAAATTTTGCAAGCAAATGGATGGAACTTGAAAATATCATTCTTAGTGAGGTAACTCATACCCAAAAGCACATGCATGGTATGTACTCACTGATAAGTAGGCATCAGCCATAAAGTACAGAATACCCATGATAAATCCCACACACCCAAAGAAGTTAAACAAGAAGGAAGGCCCAAGTGAAAATAAATTACATTTAGAAAGAGGAACAAACTAGTCACAGGAGGCAGATGGAGGGAGGGATCTGGGTGGAAGAGGGAAGGAGGGGGAAATAGGAGGGCAAGTGTGTAGAGACAGAGGAGGGGACCAGGAGAATGAATGAAAGTCTGCAGCTCCCAAGGGGTGTGGCGGAAATCTTTAGGAAGTCCCAGAGACTTGAGGTTGGGGAGGCACCCAGGAGTCAATGTGGTGACCTTAGCCAAGATGCATAATAGTGTGGACATGGAACCTGAAGAGGCCACCTACTGTAGCCCGGCAGGACCCCGAGGAAGGGAGAAGAACACCAACTATCTTAGTCAGGATTTGTATTCCTGTATAAAACATCATGACCAAGAAACAAGTTGGGGAGGAAAGGGTTCATTCAGCTTACACTTCCACATTGCTGTTCATCACCAGAGGAAGTCTTGGAGGCAGGAGCTGATGCAGAGGCCATGGAGGGGTTCTGCTTTCTGACTTGCTTTCCCTGGCTTGCTCAACCTGCTTTCTTATAGAACCCAAGACCACCAGCCCAAGGATGGCATCACCCATAATGAGCCCTCCCACCCTTGATTACTAATTGAGAAAATGCCTTAGAGCTGGATCTCATGGAGGCATTTCCTCAAGGAAAGCTCCTTTTTCTGTGATAACCCCAGCTTGTTTCAAGTTGACACACAAAACCAGCCGGCACACCAACCCACCTACAAAACTTTCAGCCCAAAATTTGTCCCATCCAAATGAAATACAGGGACAAAGATGGCGCAGAAACTGAAGGAATGGCCAACCAGTAAGTGGCTCGACTTGAAACCCATCCCATGGGCAAGCACCAATCCCTGATGTTACTAATGATACTCTGGTATGCTTGCAGACAGGAGCCTAGCATACCTGTCCTCTGAGAGTCTCTACCCATCAGCTGACTGAAACAGACACAGCTACCCACATCCAACCAGTGGAAAGAGATCAGGAACTCTTATGGAAGAGTTGGAGGAGGGATTGAAGGCCATGAAGGAGATGAGAACCCCACAGGAGGACCAACAGTGTCAACTAACCTGGACCTCTGGGAGCTTTCAGAGACTGAGCCAACAACCAAAGAGCATACAGGGGCTAGAAATGAGGGCCCTGGCAAAAATATAGCAGACTTGCATTTCAGTTTCCATGTAGGCACCCCAACAGCAGAGGGCTCTCCTTAAAGCTGTAACCTGACTGTGGTGTCTGTCTCCCTACAGGGCTCCCTTGTCTGGCACACCACAGACTGCTTGCACATGTTCCTTTGTGGCACTACTCACAGTTACTTAGTTATGGGAAGAAAATGTACTATATGTGAATAGTGGAGTTTTATTAGGCCCCAAAGAAAAATGGAGTTATGTCCTTTCCTGGAAATGGAACTGGAGATCCTCGTGTTAAGACAAACACCACTCATCTTCTCTCACACATGGCTCCTAAACTTTATATGCAACTATGTAGATAATACCAAACTAAAAGAAAGGCTATTTGGGCAAAGGAAGGGGAGCAGTGGGAGGTCAGAGGAGAAAGCAAGAGCTGGAAATGGAGCTTGGATGTGTCGAGGCATATAGAGTGCTTCAATGAAGATGTGTTGTTGAAGTGCATCCTCGTGCATAACAAACATATACTTGGGTCTCACTAGGGCACAGTCTCATTAGAGATGTCTCCTCTTGCAACGCATGACAACTGATAGGGAGAGCCCCAACTGGGCAACACTGAGCGAGAGACCTTGAGACAGTCCTAGACAAGATGTCTTCCTCAAACCTCTTCCCTCAGGAAACTACACAGAATAGGAGACAGACATCTGTAAGAGCCACAAAGGATGGGTGTTACCATGGAAACTGTCTTCTGGACACAGCAGGACAAATGCACACATGAACTAACTCACAAGAACTGTGGCAGTGTGCACAGGGCCTGCACAAGTTCAACCCAAACAGGAACCCAGAGCTGAGACAGGGAAGTAGACACGACCTCTTCGACCCAAGAAGCTATCTCCAATGACAATCCTTTGTAAAGGAAAAATTAGTTATTTCCAGAGGTGTCTCACTGGATATATATAAGCCACATTTAAGGGCAGGTCAAATGCATTGGGCTTTTTGTTTCGTTTTAATCTTACTGGTAATTTGCTTGTGTATTATGCTTTCTGATTTTGTGGGGTTTGTGGGTTTTGGGGGGTGTGTGTGTATGTGTGTGTGTGTGTGCGCGCGCGCTCGCACATGCATGTGTTTTGTGCTTTTTCTTTCTCTTTTTCAACGCTGATTTTTTTTGGGGGGGGCACTTTGTTTTTTAAAGAGAGAGAGAATGAAGGCTCAGAGCCAGAGATAAGTAGGGAGGTAGATAATCTGGGAGAAAATGAGGATTTGAAATGGTGATCAGAATATATTGTATGAAAAATGTTAGTTTTAATTAAAACAACAGCAGAAGAGCTGGCAAGATGCTCAGAAGGTAAAGGTGCTTGCTGCCCAGCCTGATGAGCTGAAGTTGACTCTCCGAACCCATACGGTGGAAGGAGAGAACCGACTCCCGTAAGCTTTCCTCTGATCGCCATATGCACACTACAACACATGCCCCACCCCCAGCCCAAGCGCACGCGCGCGCACACACACACACACACACAGTGTCAATAACTAAGCACATATTTTAAAAGAAGACTATTTCCTAATTCTCCCACTAGGGAAACTAAAGTTGGAGAATGTCAGTGTGAGGTTGCCTGGGTTACCTGAGGAGAGTTTTCACCTGTTTTAAAGGTAGGCACATCTGTAAGAAGGTGACCTCTAGGGGTTGGGGATTTAGCTCAGTGGTAGAGCGCTTGCCTAGCAAGCGCAAGGCCCTGGGTTCGGTCCCCAGCTCCGAGAAAAAGAAAAGGGAAAAAAAAAAGGTGATCTCTATAAGGAGGCGATGGATGGGAGAGAGGGGGCAGCGTGAAGATCCCTGCCTTCTCTGAAGGGCTTGCAGCAGCTGGTTTAAGTCCTGACAGTAGACGGATGCCAGGCTTATCTGCTTAGCAGTAAAGGCACCATTTCACATCCCTTGTTCACCGAAGCCCCGCGCTGAGACCACTGCCGAAGTGCTAGGCTCACAGAGGGCACTGTGCCTTCGGAGATGTTCTTCTCTTGGTATTATAGTATTTTTTTTCTTTTAGAAAACTGTAATTTTAGTTGTGTATGTCCGTTAGAATTTTCAAGAGGATTTAACATTGGTATCCTTTTTAAAGGACTCGGTATAATACCAAGAACACACAAATATGTTTTTATATTAGAAAATATTTTTGGAAGATAGTAACAGAACCGAGATTAGAATTAGTTCTGCCAAAACCAGAACTCTTAGAAATTGAGACATCGGGGTTGGGGATTTAGCTCAGTGGTAGAGCGCTTGCCTAACAAGTGCAAGGCCCTGGGTTCGGTCCCCATCTCCGAAAAAAAAAAAAAAAGAAAGAAAAGAAATTGAGACATCATTAGTATGATTTAAAGTATAATAATATGATTTAAAATATAATAATGGATGATTGTGTCACTAGGGCACTTTAGTTATGTATGTATACCCCAGTGGAAAGAAACACCCAAGAGCTGGTACCGGAGCTCTTGGTCCTCTGAAAGAGCCTGTTTATATGCAGAGCAGATGGACAGAACTGTCCTGCAATTTTTCCCTGGTTTTCCACTCTCTCCCTAGGAGGAATTCATGTGCTCTCACAGCCTTGTCTGACATCTGTAAATTTTACACAGAACACTGGACTCAGTTGACGACGGTCTTATTCCGTCACTCCCTCCCACGTGTGAGGATTGAGGATAACTTGTCCACTTAAAGTGTCTAGTTCTGTGAGGTTTGATATTTCACTGAATTGCAAGGTATTTTTCATCACATCCTCCAAAGCTATATTCTCACTAGTAAGCATTTCCTTTCTTCCCCAAACCTAGCAGCTTATATATTATATGCATTAAGTGGGTTTTTTCATATATCATACACATGTTATATATAATATATTATATACTGTATATTAAGTGGGTTGTTGATATGTTAAACTAAAGATGCCCTCTGGTGTCTCATTGTCCAACTAAAACTATGTATCATAAATAAAAAAATATGATATAGTGAACCTACAGTCTCAGTTTACTTTCCCTGTAGCTGGGATAACATACCCTAACAGCAACAACTTAAGCGGGAGAGAGTTTTATTTTAGCCCATGGTTTGAAAGTACAGCCTCCTAGGTGGGGAAGTTCTTACAGCTAGAGCTTGAGAAAAATGGCTAAGTTGTATCTGTTTTAGGTGTTTTTAGAAGCTTATTTCCTAGGAGATTCCAGATCCTATCAAATTGATGCATTAACATTACCGTCATACCCACAAAACAGCACGGCTTGCCCTAATCTACACTAAACACACTCAGAACACTTAGACTACACTCGGACAAAACCATCTACCAAACCTACCTGGTACTAGAAGTCTCACACACACAAAGAGGGGGCATTTCATAGACACCACAGGATGGAAACCATAAAACTCCACATCCCAAACCCCACTGGTAGCACAGTTCATCCCAAACCATCGGTCATTTCCCCTCCCACTGCCATGTTTGACTGGGAGCTGCAAGTTTCCACCACTGCTCAGTCTCCTAAGAGGCTGGTGCACTGGATATTGCTAACCCAGGAGAAGACCAGATTTCAAAACTCAAAGTATGTCTTCAATAGCGTGCATATCTAACAACAAGAAGTTCTGAAAGTTATATGTCAATCTGTCATGTTGGAGATCATCTACATTATAAACAATGCTGCCGTGAACACTTGTGTACATCTCTCTGGGTGAGCATGTTTTCCTAGGCATATATAGCTAGCCCAGAGAGTTAGTTTGTCAACATTCTTAGTGATAGCAAACTGGTTTCCAAAGTTAATAATCATTTTACATTCATACCAATAACTCATGAAGATCCTAGTTTCTTGACCTTTCCCTCTAAGCTTGTGTTTACTATGTTTTTCTTGGTGGCGGTGGTGGTGTTAATTTGGTTGAGATGCAGTATCCCTGTTGCTATGAGCATGGTGTCTCCCTGCGAGTTTGATTGAAATTTCTCTAAGGAAAATCGATACAAATGATATTTGTATGCAGTTGTTTGCAGTTCATATGAATCAGTCTTTTAGAGAAATGTGCATTCAAATAGCTTCATTTTAAATTTAATTCACCGTCTTTATTGTTAACCTGTGAAAGTTATTATTATTTTTTGCCTTCCTTGTATTTATGGAGAAATGCTGTCTACTTTAAAGACTCAGTAGACCAAAGTGTCCTTAAATTTTCCTGTCTTCCAGGCTCATTTCCCACATGCTGAAATTATTGGTGACAGACATCATGCCTGGTTTTCTAGTCATCCTTAACAGAATCTCTCTAGGCACAAGAGTATGCTTTTTTATTTTAATGTAGCCCAATTTTTCTCTTTTTTGTTGCTGCCTATTCAGGAAGTAACGATTGACTCTTGTGGCTTCTCATAGAAGCTTTACAGTCTGCCTTTTACATTTAGGTCAAAAGTCTTTTCTTTATTTTTTATAGCAGAGGCACAAGGCTAATTCTGGAAAAGTAAGGGAGACACAGTGAAGACTAAACGTTCTCTAGAGGGATGGCATTGAGGGGGAACAGGTATCCTCTTATCTCATCTGTCTTCTCTCTCAAAAGTCTATGGCCAATGAAGAGAGAAGCTTTTCAGTGTGGCTGGCTCCAACCTCCCCTGTGCTATGTGCTTCCCACTCTCTACCCCTTTTACTCATGGGTAACTAGTATCATTTGGCATTTTCACCCCCATATGCAAGGAGTAGGTAAACAGACCACACATTCGCCTTCACAATCAGAAAAAATGGTACCAGTCGTTTCTAATCTGCTATGCACCTTATTTCCTTGTTACTATTTCCCTAATTCTATACTCATCAAGGTGATCAAACTCTAGCCTTTCCCCCAAGATAGTCTGTGTGTTTAGTAAATGACTGACCTGTAGGTATCTGAATAAGACGTAGGAAGACTCCAGTGTTGCCTTGGGATTTTTCCCCCCTCTCAGAATGAAGTGTCTTTGGTTACTGACATTCCTTGCCCCTCCCTGGAACAGAATTACCACAACATTCTTTCCTTTCAGGCAAATGTTCTGGTCAAAATCTGAAGTTCCAGTGGTGCGGTTAGTGGTTGGCTGAGCAAGTGGGGATGAGTTCAAGTAGAAACGGAGTCGGTCATAATTCTTGTAAAGGATTAACTGCAGGTCCTTCCTCTCAGCTAACCTTTCAAATGGGATAAAATATACTAGTGTTTGTTTTTGTCTTGCCTGCCCATGAGAGGCCACTGGGAGGGTGTTTCTACAGATGTAACCACAATACAATCCACAATAGAATTTGTGGATTCTGCAGGGGCAGTGCTAGACAGGTAGATTTTGTAGGAAGGGACATAGTGGTTACATCTGTACCGAATATGTACAAACTATCTTGTGCATTATTCCCAAAATAATACCACGTAAAAAGAATTTTCAGAGTATTTACATCTTGTATATATCATAATTACTATAGAAATGATATAGAATAAACACAAGGATATATGATAGTAATCCTTAAACTCTGTCTTCAAAGACAATAAGAAATTGATTATTCTAGAGCCAAATATCAGTGACCATGTGCAAGAAACACAGAATTGGGTTTACTAAGTCTCATGTTTCTGTGAGGCCATGGTTACATGAAAGTTTTAGAGTAACAGAGCCAAGAAAGTCACAAATCAACACTCTTCAAAACGTTGCTAGAAATATCAGTGGGTGACAGCAAAGCAGAGAACTTCTGCTGTGGCCCTCAGATGCTATCTGAAGGCCCTCTTGTCTTCTGGGTTGATGCAATCCAGTGACCTGTTAAGTTAATGTATCCCCAAAGGTCTCACACAACATTCACAAGGACACTGGGTGATATATAAAACTGGGCAAGGAATAGCTATGAACGAAGCTAAAGATACCCCTTGCCACAAGCCATGCTCCAAAGTGTAGCCAGGCTCTGGACCTTCAGTATCCCAACCTCTCTATGATCACTGCAGTTCTCAACAGCCTTCATGGACCGCTTGATGTCTTTCCAGGAAATTAGTCACTTGGTCCCTTACTATCTACAGAATTTAAATCAGATCCCAACCTACTGCTGTAGGCTTAGATTTTTCAAAACCTACTTTAATAAGGGTCCTTAAACACGTTCACCTCCTTCTAGAGCACCACCCACCGGAGGGAGTGGAAAGGAAAGGTTACTAGGACAACGGGGGATGTGGACCTGTTTAGAAATAGTTCTCTTGGGCAATGCTAGTCTTCACTGTCAAGATATCAGCTCACATGAATCAGCAGTGGTAGCTTTATCCACTAGCAAACAGCATTGATGAATCAGCAATGGTAGTTCAATCCAGAAGAAACTGTGAGGCTCTGCCCATTGGCCAGAGTCCATGGAAGCAGCAAGAAGCCGACAGAATATCAGGAGAAGTTCTTTGGTGCACTTCTGACTTCAAGACCCCAGCAAACTGATCAGTGAGGAAGCAAGACGAACCAGTACTACAGTGTTGTCTATGGTCTGTTGCTTTATACTTATACCCTTTCCAAACATCACACGTACTCTCAAGTGTCTGCTCTAGCAAAATGTCACATCAACAAAGCATCTTCCCCTGTGTCAGCTTCAGCAAAAACATCCTCTCATAAGAAAGACAGTTTCCAGCAAAACATTACATGGCATAACCGAGTCTCCAGAAAACCTGAAAATTTCCACTCCCTACTGTGGTACTGCAGAAAAGCTTTATGTAGTGGAGAGTGCAGCAAGGTTAGCTGGGTATAGAAGTTTTTCCTGTCCCATAGTCTTTGCCATTTTATTGGAGAAAAAAATTACACTCATTAGGTCAGCTCTAGCTCAGAACATGCAAAATTGATTAGTTATTACAATTTAAACAACTCATAAAAATCCCTGCACTAAATCTGATCTCACACGCAGTGATTCAGGCTGTGAATTTTAGTCCTACAATATTAGAGAGTAATAAAAAATATTTTACTATGTCGTTTAACATTCACACATGCATACCCACAGGTACTGGCTTTGTCTAGCCATACTGTAGGTTCCCAAAACTTGATTACAGTAATAATAATATAGTATATAATACAATAACACCACCAAGTCATTCTCTTTTATGAAACATATAACTATAATAAAAAAAATTTTTAAGGGTGCTGGAACTTCGCTCAGGAGTTAAACCATTGACTGATCATCCAGAGGACCTGGGTTCAATTTCCAGAACCCACATGGTGGCTCACAACTGCCCATGAGTCCAGTTCCAAGGAATCTGGTGATTATTCTTAGCCCTCAAGCATGGGACATGCACATGGGTACATAAATATAGATGCACCCAAAACACTCATACACATGAGATAACAAAGTAGATTAATCTAAAAAGTACATCTCATGAACACTAAGACAGTTGAAAATAAAGCAAAATGTTTTATGCTTTAAGAGCAGAGAAATATTGACAGGAAATTATCCTTAGATATTGAGGTCTGCTTCTAGCCGTTCTTCATTATGATTTTGTTATTATGCCAGTCACTGGTCTCGTCCACCTTTAATTGATGTGTTCAAGATTAACTTGCTTGCTCTTCAAGAAACTGTTTTTATTCTTGCCATTTTCCCAGAAAGAAACTGAGCAACAGGATCTTTTCTCTCAAACTGAGGTGGAGTGTGGAGGTCATGTGTGGATACTGGTATTTGCCTAACTTTTTGCAAAAGCATAGCTTTTACAGTATGTTTTAATAAGTTAACCGTGCATGTAGACTGATGATGTATTTGGAAATTTGAAGCCTAGATTTGTGCTTGTTTGCTAGTGGTGTTGCTTCTTAATGTTTCTCTCTGCTTCTTACAAAATAAACCACGATTTTCTAAGTTTGAAATTTATTTTTCTATTTTACTAGGAACAAATACATTTTCACTTCTCATTTTATTTCTTTTTACCTACTGGAAGGAAGTATCATTGGATTTTCCACTTTTCCCTTCCTTGCAGAGACAAAAAAAATAGAAAAAAATGTATTTTCTGAAAATATGACTATAAATCCAGAAGAAATGTAATAAGAGCTAAAACTGCTCCTGTGGGAGGAAGACAATGGAATTTTTCTGGTGAATCCTGGCAGGAATAATTTCTTTAAACATCGTTATAATTTAAGTTTTTTTTAAAACACTAATCTGTTAGGTCCAGAAATAAGCGTGTTGGTAGTCTGGTGAATATTTTTTGGAATTATTTACAGCAGTTTAAGTCTAAAGACAAAGTTGATGTTTAAAGTGCAAGGAAAGAAAAAGGAAATCTCATAGGCGTTAACTACTTTTATCCACCCCTATCCATTATTAATATTTATTATTTTGTATACGTTATACTTGTTTTAGACAGTTTTTGAAAGCAAATATAATAATAATAATAATAATAATAATAAATATATTTTTAAATGGAAGACTAATTACATTAGTGCAAAAATAATTCTGCACTGATCATGTGTCTCCGTGAAGAAAGGAAAAGGACCAGGAACCAAAGCTTCACGTATTCCTTCTCTGCCTTAAAGACTGTGGCTGGTGGTATGTAATGCTTTGAACATATGGAGAGCAGGAAGACAGAAGTGAGCTCAGGTGTATACTCTATGATATAGTAAGATGGTGCGGGAAGTGCTGTTAAGAGAGGGCAAGTCTATTTCATTTATGAAATTATGGAATTCATTTTGAGAATAGAACAAAAACGCTTGTTCCTATTTAACCCCACTTTCAAACCACTTTATATTTATTAGGTATTCCACAGCTACAAATAACCAGCACAGATTTATACATATAACATATTTAATATGACAATTATCTTCCCAGTAACTTAGGAACATATTAATAAATTTTTTATTGGATACTTTTATTTACATTTCAAATGTTATTCCCTTTCCCGGTTTCCCAGATGTAAGCCCCCTATTCCATTCCCATCCCCTTCTTCTATAAGGGGTTCCCCTCCCCAACCACCACCCCCTCGCACCCCACCCCAACATTCTCCTATACTGGGGGGTCCAGCCTTGGCAGGACCAAGGGCTTCTCCTCCCCTTGGTGCCTAACAAGGCCACCCTCTGCTACATATGCAGCTGGAGCCATGGGTCTGTCCATGTGTACTCTTTGGATGGTGGTTTAGTCCCTGGGAGCTCTGGTTGGTTGGTATTGTTTTTATGGGGTTGCAAACCTCTTCAGCTCCTTCAATCCTTTCTCTAACTTCTCCAATGGGACCCCGTTCTCAGTCCAATGGTTGGCTGTGAGCATTTGCCTCTGTATTTGTCAGGCTCTGGCAGACCCTTTCAGGAGACAGCTATATCAGCCCTATATAGGCTGTATGCCCATGTAGGTCAGGCTCTGAATGGCTGTTCCTTCAGTCTCTGCTCCAAACTTCACCTCCATATCTCCTCCTATGAAAATTTTTGTTCCTCCCTTTAAGAAGGAATGAAGCATTCACATTCTGGTCATCCTTCTTGAGCTTTCTGTGGTCTGTGCACATCTTGGGTAATTCGAGCATTTGGGCTAATATTCACTTATCAATGAATGCACACCATGTGTGTTTTTCTGTGACTGGGTTACCTCACTCAGGATGATATTTTCTAGTTTCATTCATTTGCCTGTGAATTTCATGAAGTCATTGTTTTTGATAGCTGAATAGTATTCCATTGTGTAGATATACCACATTTTCTGTATCCATTCCTCTGTTGAAGGGCATCTGGGTTCTTTCCAGCTTCTGGCTATTATAAATAAGACTGCTATGAACATAGTGGAGCACGTGTCTTTGTTATACGTTGGGGCATCTTTTGGGTATATGCCCAAGAGAGGTATAGCTTGGTCCTCAGGTAGTTCAATGTCCAATTTTCTGAGGAACCTCCAGACTGATTTCCAGAATGGTTGTACCAGTCTGCAATCCCACCAACAATGGAGGAGTGTTCCTCTTTCTCCACATCTTCGCCAGCATTTGCTGTCACCTGAGTTTTTGATCTTAGTCATTCTCAAGGTTGTTTTGATTTGCATTTCCCTTATGACTAAAGATGTTGAACATTTCTTTAGGTGTTTCTCAGCCATTTTGCATTCCTCAGCTGGGAATTCTTTGTTTAATTCTGCACCCCATTTTAATAGGATTATTTGGATCTCTGGAGGCTAATTTCCTGAGTTATTTGTATATTTGGATATAAGCCCTCTCTCAGATGTAGGATTGGTAAAGATCTTTTCCCAATCTGTTGGTTGTCGTTTTGTCCTAACAACAGTGCCTTTGCCTTATAGAAGCTTTGCAGTTTTATGAGATCCCATTTGTCGATTCTTGATCTTAGATCATAAGCCATTGGTGTTTTGTTCAGGATATTTTTTCCAGGACCCATGTGTTTGAGATTCTTCCCCACTTTTTCTTCTATTAGTTTGAGTGTATCTGGTTTGATGTTTAAGTCCTTGATCCACTTGGACTTAAGCTTTGTTCAGGGTGATAAGAGTGGATTGATTTTCATTCTTCTACATACTGACCACCAGTTAAACCAGCACCATTTGTTGAAAATGCTATCTTTTTTTCAACTGGATGGTTTTAGCTCCTTTGTCAAAGATCAAGTGACCATAGGTGTGTCAGTTCATTTCTGGGTCCTTAATTCTATTCCACTGATTTAGCTTCCTATCTCTGTACCAATACCATGCAGTTTTTATCACTATTGCTCTTGTAATACTGCTTGAGGTCAGGGATGGTGATTACACCAGAAGTTCTTTTATTGTTGAGGATAGTTTTTGCTATCCTGAGTTTTTTGTTATTCCAAATGAATTTGGAAGTTGCTCTTTCTAACTCTCTGAAGAATTGAGTTGGATTTTTGATGGGGATTGCATTGAATCTGTTTGCTTTTGGCAAAATGGCCATCTTTACTGTATTAATCCTGCCAATCCGTGAGCATGGGAGGTTTTTTTTCATAGTACCCAAACTAATTATAATTATATTCTATTCTGGACTACTGAATAAATGTACTGGAATGTAGCATAAGTAATAAATGAGAAAATTATTATTCAATTAGCACCTCACAGTTTTTTAAAAGTCTTAAAATAATTATCGAATTAGTGGAGATATTTTGGAGTGACATTTGGTGCCATGAGGAGGGTCATGTAGTCTCGAATGCTGATGGCAAAACATGGAGAAAAGATTAGCAAAAGGAGGTGTGTGAAAAAGAAGTGCCAGATAATTATTCATATCCTGTCCCAAAGTCCTGGGCACTGTGCTCTCTCGTCACCCCAGATGCTGGCAGTGGCTAAAGAACAGTGCTACTGGAGGCTGCAGAGGGACAGTCCATTTGGATGTTCTGTGTTTAAAGCTGTGCAGCTCTATAGAAATCTGTGACACAGCCATTTTTAATGTGATGTACCTGCACACCTCCTGTTATTGACCTGATAAGTCAATAGTAGTAATAATTTCTCAATGTTATTCAATATTTTGCTATTAAATATCACACACACCCTTCCTCGCCTCCTACACACATCATTGATGAACACACAAGTGGTTGAATGGCTCTTCCTTCTCTTGTAAATTCTCCTGGCAGGTTTTTTTTTTCTTCAAAAATCATTTTCCTCACACTCATTTTCAAGCTCTGGGATCATTTTTCCCCATGAGTAATGAATGTGAGATTGACACTGTCCACATAAGGTAGCAAAACAGAAATGCCAGTGAAGAACATGCAGTTCTGGGAGTGTTGGGGGGACCAATGGAGCTGATGATACACTCATTGCCCAGGATGACATGGAAATCAAATGTGTTAATTAAATAGTTTTTTTCAGGTGGCCTCAGCACATATTTGTTTTGTGAGGATATAACAAGTAGTATCAGTATATGCCAGCTCATAGGGAGAGGTGACTCTGAGAACTGGGAAGGGTATGGTTGTTGGGGGCAATAGAAGACAGCCAACCAGGAACTGCATAGAGAGAGTGGTAAACTTAGCATGTCGGCTGATGTGTTCATACAAAATATGTGACTCTAGAGCAAACTCTCTGCACCCTGCGCTTACCTCCTTGGCCTACCCTGAACTCACTACAAACAGCTCCATGATAGCAGCCCCCTTCTTTTCAGTATGCTTTGCTCTTACTGGGCGTTAGTGCTCCTGGAGTCTATAAGTGGATGCACACCCCAAGCCCTCATCAGGATGAGGCTAGCTCAGAGACTTGTTCCACATGTCCTCAGGGAGCTGTCGCTATGACTGGGCCCCTGGGGGCAACATCAGTAGCACTTTCCATAATGGTCCCTCTTAGGCTCTCTTTCTTTTTCTGTCTTTCCTCTCGGTGCTTACCAGAATCTTATAAGTACATCAGCTGCCCCAATTGCTTGCATATTGGAAAATTCAAAAAACAGACACCCAGGAAAGCTATTCCAAGTCAACTGTTACTATTAGGCAATAGCATGTACGATGGCAGACATGAGCTTTCCATGACACATGTGCCACTCTCACAGGGCACTGGTCTCAATTAAGGCCCAGTGAAAATGTGCTGTGTGCCACGACTACCTTACAGCATGTCTGGGCAAAGTAAATGAAGGGAATAAAGTTCCCCACAGTGCTCCATGTGAAGTGACAATGGGAGGCGCTCAGACAAGAACGAGGAAGGCTCAGAGGAAGCAAGGATGGTGCCAACAAAGAGAACTCAGATACAAAAGGTAGTGATACAGGCTTTCTCCTCAGATATCGGGAGAGTGGCTCCAGCCATGTTAACGCAATATCAAGGAAAATGGTGATCAAATCGGATGGAAGCCTTGAGAATACACAGATGACTGATGTGGTCTTCACAGTCATCAGTCCTTTGAACCTCCTTCTCTCAGGTTGGAGTGAGGTCAGAGAGATGGCATGAGTCCCCTCATGGAGGTGATGGCTGGCACATGGCCTGAATGAAAGACACTATTCACAGTTCCGAGGAAGCCGAGTACCCTTCGGTGGGTAGCCTAGATTGGGCTGATTGTCTGTGGGAAGGGGAATCAGGAATGTTGACAGTTTCTCTGAACTCTAAGGACTTGGATGATGTGCACCCGTGAGACTGAGCAGGCCAGGGACACGACAGTGTGAGTGAACCAAAGTGAATTTTGTACTTCGTGTTTTAAAATAAATGTATGATTAATTTTATATAGAAGTAAGTGAATTACAAGAGCAAGATTGATTTTAATTGAAAAAAAGTACACATTGCATTCCAAAAAGCAAATTTGAGTCACAAGATGACTAATTATTTCATAAACTTACATTATGCTTTAATGAATTATTCTAAGCAGATATTTATCACCGTGAACATTGGTGCCAAAGTTACAAAGGTTGCTAAAAGTGCAGACGTTCTGTTTGGCACTGAAGTCAGAAAGCCCACGAGGTACTTCTTCCTCCTTGAGAGAACACCCGCTCATAACTCCCGGTCAACGCGCTTTGCCTTGTCTATCTGGAGCTGTAATTGTTCGATCTCCAGAGTCAGCTTGTAGACCTCCAGGGCCATTTTCACGTCATTTGAATTTGGCAGACACTGCATGAACTTCTTGCCTGCAAACACGTGCTCGCAGTCTTTAGGGACCTCCTGAAAGAGAGGCAGGTTTGAGATAGCAGTGAGGGGCTTCAGCTGACCATCAAGAAACAGAGCAACAGTATATTACATGGTCTAGAAAAATAGAAGGCAGTGTTTCTAGGTCTATAGAACCTCACTTGTATGAGGATTTAGTGTTTCATATATTCAAATGAAAATAGAAAAATGTGCTGTGCCAACTCCCCCAAATCACTCGACAGGAAAAAAAAAACCAGCCAGGGTCTCTGAGTGACTTAGAGGTCAGGTCAGAGGCCAGCACTTTGGCTGGGAAAAAGCATTTTAGTGTTTGATGGCACGGAAGTTCTTGATCTGTGTTATTTACCTGCTCACATCTGGGCACCTTTGGGTACCAGGTTCCATTCTCCAAACAAGTGATGCTTTGGGAACCTAGCATGACGAAGCCAGAGTCACATTGGATGGTGACACTTTCAGTTTCGACATATTGATCTTTATTAGTAGACAGTACTCCATTTCCTATCTCTGGTTTCCGACATAGAGCTATAAAGAAAACATGTTTTAGATAACCGTGACCTGAGGGAAAAGACATGGTAATAGTCTACAATGAAAAGAATGAACTGAACTTGCATGTAGTTTATTCTGTTTTTCATTTATTTTGTTAGCAAAATATTGAGCATTTGTGACAGCGTATGCATATAATATGATTTTGACTTAAGTCTTAAGATATTCCTGCTAAGTGAGTAAAAAAGAAAATTCGGATACAGAAAAGGTAAGAAATTTGTCCATAGGTGTAATCAGTTTAATCGATAAACACGGCAGGATATTTGAAAAGTGTACATGACCCCAGATTCTTCTGTGACATATTTCCAGAACTTATTGCAAATAGTTCTGCAAGACTTTGATCATAAACTTCTGATAGTTTTATTTGTACAGTGGGAATAATTATGTTAGATCATAAATTTCTGCAAATGTAGCTCTATTAATAGTATGTGAACATAAAATAAAACCTAATTTTGACTCCTCCTGTTCCTTATAATTAAGTGGCACTGGGTTTTCTCAACATACACCATCTACATCGTGGTATGCAGTACCTTATCAGAAGTTCTGATGGTAAAACCTGACCCTCTAATGTTTGAAAGTAGCCCAACAGAGCCTGAATTGATGCCAGAATGAGTTTTATTGAAAATTTCATATAGGACCATGCATGTAATTACAAAATGTTTGGCCCCCAGAATATTTCTGAAAACATAAATAAAGAAAGTGACAATATGAGCTGCCTCAAGAAGGTTGATACTGTGACCGGGAGAAAAAAGTAGAGGGTAGTGATATTGTGTACAGTTTTTATAGTTTTGTACGGAATATCATCTGTTTATATTTTTATTTAAAATAGACAAAATTGGCTCTATCAGAGACCACAAAGACCATAAGAAATTCAGGTAGGCCACCCACCTGCCAGACTGCCCTGCTCTCTCACTCTCTCAGCCTCCTCCTATCCTATTCCCAGCCCACGCTTCCTCCATGTCCTCCTAGCTGCCTTGCCACAGTCACAGAGACTCCCCACTCTATCAGAGACTACACAGACTGCTAACAGTCCAGGTAGGCTGCTCACCTGACCCTGCCAAACTCCCCAAATCTTTCATCCTCTTGTATTTATCCACCCTATCCAAACATAAGCCCACAGACCTATAGACACCTGATTTTTCAATAAAGGAACCAGGAACACACAATGAGAAAATGAGAACCTCTTCGATACATGGTGCTGGTCTAGCTGGGTGTTGGTTGGTATATAGAAGAATAAGTTGATTCACATCTATCACTCTGCACGGAACTCAAGTCCAAGTGGATCAGAGACATTAACAGAAAAGTCAGGTTCATTGAGTCTGATTGAAGATAACCTTGAGTGCACTGGCACAAGAGACAATTTCCTGAACAGAATACCAATAGCACAGGCACTGAGATCAACAATCAGTAAATGGGACCATGTGAAATTGAAAAGCCTCTGTAGAACGCCATCATTCGAACAAAATGGCAGCCTACAGAATGGTAAAAGGTTTTCAGCAACTCCACATCAGATAGAGGGCTAATATCCAAAGCATATAAATAACTCAAGAAACTAGATAACAAGAAAACAAATAAACCAATTTTTAAAAGGGATACAGATCTAAACAGAGAATTCTCAACAAAGAAGACCAAACTGGCCAAAGAAACACTTAAAGAAATGTTCAATATCCTTAGCCATCAGGGAAATGTAAATCAAAACTACTTTGAGTTTGCATCTTATCTGTCAGAATGGCTAAGATTAATAACACAATGCCAGCTCATGCCGGTGAGGATGTGGAACAAGGGGAACACTCCTCCTTTGCTAGTGGGAGTGAAAACTCCTATAACCACTCTGGAAATCAATATGGTGGTTCCTCAGACAACTTCAGATCAATCTACCTCAATACCCAATTATACCACCCTTTGTGTATATATACCCAACCACAAAAGACACTTGTTCAACTATGTTCATAGTGGCTTTATTCATTTTAGGCAGAAACTAGAAACAACCTAGATGCCCCTCGACAAAAGAATGGATAAGGAAGATATCGTACATTTACACAATAGACTTAACACTCAGATGTTAGAAAGGAAAAAGTGACATCACGAAATTTGCAGGCAAATGGATGGAACTAGAAAATAAATCATCCTGAGTGAGGTAACCCAGACCTAGAATGACAACCATGATATGTACTCCCTTATAACTGGATATTAGATGTTAAGTCAATGACAGAATGCTACAATCCACAAACCCAGAAAGGCTAAATAACAAGGAGGGCTCTAAGGGGGATACATAGATCTCCCTAGGAAGGGAGAATAGAGTAGATTTTTGTTGGGTGGAGTAGGGGTGGGTGGACATGGAAATAAGAGGGATCCGGTGGGAGAAGGGAATGAATGATAGAAGGAGAAAACACTGGGAGAGATGACTGCAACATTGCAGGGAATGGAGGTGAGTGCTAAGGAAACCTAGTCTAATAGAAACTCTCAGAATTCTATGAGGATACTAACAAGGACTCCTAGTAATGGAGGATTCAGAGCCTAAACAGACTGTCCTCTGTAACCAGGCAAAGCTTCCAGAGATAGGACTGAGACACCAACACAGCCACAAAACCTTCGACCTGTAATCTATCCTGACTGCTGGTTGTACTAGGGCAATGGTACAGAACTTGGCACAGAACCTGTGGGAGTGGCCAACCAATGACCTGTCTACCTTGAGGCCCATACCACGAGGGAGCCCAAGTCTAATACTGCCTAGATAACCTGAAATCAGAGACTAGGTAGACATATGATTAAAAAAAACATAAAATGCATAAAATGATTCCTAATGATATCCTTATGTACTTATAGAAGGTGCTTGACCCAAGTGTCATTAAAGAGGCTACCAGTGTTGGCTGATGGCAGCAGATACAGAGACCCACAACCAAACACTGGGCAGAGAGGAAGCCCAATTGAAGATCTCCATTAGGCCCCTCCCCTTGGAACTTGGGGAACCTTGTGGAAGAGGGTAAGAAAGACATATAGGAGACAAAGGTGTCAGGATAGTAGGAGAATGAGGCCCAAGGACATCAACTAAGCAGAGCTCATAGGGGTTCAGAGTCTGAAATAGCAATCATGGACCCTGCCTCCTGGGTCTGTCTGTGCTAGGTTCTCTGCATATATATTATAGTTGTTAGCTTGACAATTTTTTTGGACCCCTAACAGTGGGAATGGGCTCTCTCTCTCTCTCTCTCTCTCTCTCTCTCTCTCTCTCTCTCTCTCTCTCTCTCTCTCTCTCTCTCTCTCTCTCTCTCTCTCTCTCTCTCTCTCTCTCTCTCTCTTCTTCTCTCTCTCTCTCTCTCTCTCTTCTCTCTCTCTCTCTCTCTCCTGTTCTTGAGACTCTTTTCCTCCTGGGTTGCTTCACTCAGCCTTGATATGAAGATTTGTGTCTTATCTGATCTTGTTAGGCCATATTCAGTGGACATTCCTAGGAGGCTTGCTCATTTCTGAAAGGAAATGGAGGCTGAATGGATCTGGGGGATAGGAGAGGTGGGCTTGTGGGATGCAGGTGGGAAAAATGGAAGGAGGAGGAATCTGCAATGGGAATGTATTGAAAACAAAAAGTTAAAAAGGAAGGAAGGAAAGAATGAAGGGATGGAGGGAGGAAGGAGGAAGAAAAAAGAAACTCATATCATTACAAGAAAAAAAAATAATGAAATGTTTTGTCCTTCATTCTGTGGCAGAGAATAACTTTGCTATTCATTCCTGACAGCAGTTCTACCCCTGTGGCCATGGGGTGGAAGGAGGTGTCATTACCTTTACACTGTGGAGCTGCTGGTGTCCATTGTAAATAGCTGCAGGTGATGGTTGCCTCTCCAACCAGTCTGTATCCTTCATCACATTCATATGTAACCTTAGTACTGAAGAAGGATGAAGTAGATTTTGTATAACGTCCGTGAGCAATGGCAGGCGGAAAATCACAGCCTTGATAATGAAACACAGAAGAGAAGGCGAGCTTGTGAAATGTGTCAACCAGCACCTCTCAGGATTTATGTATCTTGGGTTTCATGCTATGCTGCTTTCTTCCCTACCTGTAAGATCACTGGACCAAAGTCAGGGACTTGTACTACCTTCCTGGAAGTCTTTGGTTCAGAACCTTGGACACTTCATACTATACATGGAATAATTTGGACTGTGACTTTTCTCCTTCGATCTATAAGTTAAAGGTTTAGCCCCCAGATGACACTATTGGGCAGTGTTAGAAACTGTGAGGTGGGGCCTCATCCGAGGTCCTTAGGTCACTAGGGGCTTGCTCTTTATGGAGAATGTGTATCTCCGGCACCCTCCTCTCTCCCTTTGTTCTCTGGCTCATGACTATGCAAATTGTTTTGCTCCAGCTTACACTCTTGTCATGATGTGTCACCTTTACACAAGTCCAAAACAATGAGGGTCAATAGACCCAAATCTGAAACAAACTGAACCTTTCTTCTATGTAAGTTGATTGTCTCAGGTGTCTGTGGTACTGACAGAAAGCTGACAACACAAGCCCTTCCCTTTTCCTTCCTTTTACAGACAATTCATTTACAGTGTCTGGGGTCCATTTTTTACACAAAAAGACTGGATCCCATTCTGTGTTACACCTTGTTTGTGTTGTACAATATACGATCAGTTCTATATTTAATGTTAAGATGTGTAAACGATGCCAAAATTTTTCTCACTAAACTATTTAGGAGAGTCAAGTTGAAGACCCTGGTGATACAGAGAGGGGCGGTCTGCTTTTCCTTTTTTCCTGATAACAGTACAAATTTTCACAAAAATAACTCTCCCAAACCTCTGCCCTTTCCATCCCTAAAATAAGGAAGCTACTTGTCAACACAGTCAGATCCCAGTAGGATGAGAGGAATTGTGGGAATAGACTATAGTGCTTGATTTTAGCTATCCTAGCTTTGAGACTAGGACTACCCTCTCATTACCTGTTACTTCTCTTAGGTCTATGGTTCTTTGTTAAAAACAGTAGTTGAGACAACATTCCAAGTCATTGCTTTGGAAGAGTTACTTCCTGGGTGTTTCTTTTGGAAAATGTTCTTAAACTGCTCTCTGTTTTTCATCTTACCAACTGGTCTGTTCTTTCAGTAGAGGGACTCTACCACAGACTTTGGGGAATTTTGGGAAGTTGAATTTTCCTCCCTTTGAAACACGTCCATAAAATATGGCAAAGACGTTCAGTGCGCCTATAATCTCTGAGTCCTCATTCTCTAGCCAAATAGCTCGCCCATCTCCACCAAGAAAATGTTTACTGCACATTTTGTTTCAGAAGAAAACAAACAGAAATAAAAGTAGTAGCTTTATCATCACGATAATGAACAACACAAGATACAGAGCAACCATCTGGAAAAGAGCACGGGAGAATGAATGGGCATGTGCACACTCAGCTCCTCCGTGAGGACCCCACCTATGAAAATGGCACCACCCATACTCAAGATAGGTCTTCCCAGCTCAACTTGATCAAAATAATCCTCCCCTGTATATAGCCCACCCTGACATATACACCAACACACTGCCTAATCTAGCCAATCCCTCTCTGAGAGTCTCTTCTCAGGTGATTTGGCTGACAACTAAAACTGACCATAGCAGCTATCTTTCTAAACTAATGGAAATAGAAGGATATTTCAAATTAAAGCAGTTACTACCACCAAGCTAGTATGGCAGAAGACACTTAAAGGGACACTGAACAGAGAAGCAAGCCATTTTCATAGATGAGAGCACAGAAAGTAATAAATAACCACGAGAGAAATATCTGAGCAAAATAGAGCTAGGAAGCACTGTATCAGGTGTAACAGGATTAGCAAACTCCTAAAACGAATCGAGGAGAAAGTACAGAGCAAACAACTCAAGAAATGAGGAAACAACAGACAAAATCGCAGAAATTGGTAACTATCTCTTAATAGTAGCCTCATGTGTAAATGTTCTCAAATCATCAACAGAAAGACAGACACTAGCTGACTGATTCTGCAGATGGAACTTTCTGTGGTTTCCTATATATATTCACTGACTGGGAGTCAAAGTTTTAAGAGAGATCAATTGCTGGGCGTGGTTGCACTCACCTTCAATTCCAGTGCTTAGGAGGCAGAGACAAGTGGATCTCTATGAATTCAAGGCCAGCTTGTTCTACAAAGCAAGTTCCAGGACAGCCAAGGTTAAACAGAGAAACTCTGTCTTGAAAAGCAAGCAAGCAAACAAAAGTAAAGATGAAGATCTATCAAACAAGTGGAAAAAAATACGAGGGAGGATAGCTATTCCTAGTATAATGAAATGAACAATTCAACAATTCAACAAAAAGATACACAGGACTTCCTATGTATCCCAGCCTCAAGGTCGCCTTGTACTTAACTTTTCCTTGCATTGTCTCAATAAAATTTCTTTAATAACCTCCACACTATTTACAAAAAGAAACTCTGGGGCTGGAGAGAGATGGCGTGGTGGTTAAGAACACTGGCTGAGGGGTTGGGGATTTAGCTCAGTGGTAGAGCGCTTGCCTAGCAAGCACAAGGCCTTGGGTTAGGTCCCCATCTACAAAAAAGAAAAAAAAGAAAAAGAAAAAAAAAGAACACTGGCTGCTCTTCCAGAAGACCTGGGTTCAATTCCCAGCACCCACATGGCAGCTCACAACTGTCTGTAAGAGAATTCTTGTTCCATGAAATAGGATCTTAACATAAACATACATAAAGGCAAAATGCCCATGGACATAAAATAAAAATAAAATATAAAAATAAAAAAGAGCCCCCCCCCACAAAACATAGTTGTATACGTTCTTACTCTGATAACATGATGGTGCCCAGGGATGCCATGTGCCATCTGACTTGCAAGTAGCTGAAAACATTTTACCATTGTGACATGTGTATGACACTTCGTCACCAAAGAAGTAAGTACAGTCGTTCTCAGGATGTGCCTTTTCATGATGAGTGACTCTAACACTCTTTGGGTCTGGTACTGGACAGCATATCTCTAGAGGGGAGAAAAAGGAGAATTAAAGGGTCAACAATATCAACATGAAGACATTCTTATTGTTAATGTTTCAATTTCTCAATTGAACTTCTCTTCACTGAAGAGAAATTTGGGTCGGCAGAAAAGGAAACCCAAACACTCAGTCTGTACCTCATATAAAATTTCTGAAACACTCAAATCTGGTCACTTCCTCCACGTAAGCACATGTCTGTTGTTTGAGAATTTCAAACATACGTATAATGTCTTTTAATCAGGTCAGCTCCAATTCTCTCCCCACGTTCTCCCTTCTCCCCTATTCCCTCTCAATGTCATGTTTCTTTAAACACACTGAGTGCACGTAACGTTTTCAGTATCTGCACAGGTCTAGGGCCATCTTCTGAGGCATGGGTAGCTTATCAGAGGCTGCATTCATGAACAAAGTGACAACAGAAATCCCACTCTCCGTTTCTAGGCAACCATCAGCTGCTAATAGCTCTGTCTTGTCTCTAACTACAAGGGGAAAGTGGCTTGTTACTCCCAGAACATTTATGCCTCTCTCGCACCAGTGGACAAATCTTGCTAGGCCGGTAACTATTGTAGCTTGCAACAGTTCACAGCTGGATAAGACTAATGATTATCCCCTCTCCTCCCCCAGTCATGTGGGTATCATATAGCATATAGGTTGATGAAAACTTGCCTTCTCCATGTCCTAAGACTCAAATGTGAGTGACGGCAATAGCCTACCATTGCATCCACTGACCAATGGCTTATTAAAGAAGTAACCCATACCTGGCACTGAGCTTTATATTTGATAGCCTATGGTACCTGAGAGAGACACTGCCTCCCCTCCACACCGTAATATACATATATAGTGTATGTGTGTGTGTACATATGTATGTATGTTTTGAAGCTTATAAAACAGTGGGTTTCCAAGTGGCTTTTAAAAAATCTTTAGTGTTATGTTTCCCCATACTTTCTCCTCTATCTTGCCTTCCCACCTTCCATCCCATTTAAGACTTCCTATTCCATTTTCTACCATTTCCCTCTCTATATCAACTGCATTTTTCTGCCTTCCCTTGAAATCCCATGCCACTGATCCTTACTATTTTACTAACGTCTGTGGGTGCTACAAGTTAAACACATACCTAAGATACAAAGCCAGCGTCCCCGTATGAAGGATGACACGCAATGATTGTCTTTCTAGGTCTAAGTTACCTCACTCAGAATGAATTCTAGCTCCAACAATTTACCTGAGAATTTCATTTTCCATAACAGCTGATTAATATTCCATTGGGTAAACATATCACATTTATATCATCCATTGTCTCACTTAGGGTTTCATTGCTATGAACAGACACCATGACCAAGGCAACTCTTTTAAAGGAAAACGTTTAATTGGGACTGGCTTATAGCTTCAGAGCTTCAGTCCATTATCATCATGGCAGAAAAGCATGGCAGCATGTGGGTAGGCATGGTGCTGGAGGAACCAAGAGTTTTCCCTCTTGACCCACAGGCAGCCAGGCAGCAGCAAGAAACTGTGCCACTCTGAGCCCAGCTTGAACAGAGTAGACCTCAGAGCCTGCCCCCACAGTGACACGCTTCCTCTAACAGCACACCTACTCCCACAAGGCTAAGCCTACTTTAGCAAGGTCACACCTCCTAATGGTGCGATTTCCTGTGGGCCAAGTATTCAAACTCGTGAGTCTATAGACACCATGCTTATTTAAAGAGCCACATCTATTCATCAGTTGATAGATATTTAGATTATTTCTATTCCCTGGCTATTGTGAACAGAGCAGCAATGGACATGGGTGAGCAAGTGTCTCTGTAACAGGATTTGCACCTCTAGTGTATGCCCCAAGAAGCATAGCTGGATCTTATAGTAAAACTATTTCTAGCATCTTTGAGTCATTTCTACAGTGACTGCAATAGTAGCTGTCCCAGTTTGTACTCCAAAACAATGTCTAAGCCTCCACTTCCCCCATGTTCACGGTAGCATTACTGTTATTCATTATTCCTAATCTTAACCATTCTAACTGGTAAAATGAAATGACATTGTCATTTTCATTTGCCTGAAAACCCCCTAAGGATTTTGTACATTCTAGACAATATTTCTCAGCCATTTGCATTTCTTCTTTTAATACTCTGCTTGGTTCAATATTGAAATTTTTTAATTGTGTTGTTTTCTCAGGGTGTGTTAGGTTTTATCAACTTGACGAAAACCTAGCCTCAGCAACTGAGGAATTAGCTCCATCAGGTGGTCCTAGGGGCATATCTGTGGGGTAGTGTCTTGTTAATAATTGATGTGGGAGGGACCAGCCCAGTGTGGTCGGTGTCACCCCTGGGCAGGTGGTCTTAGGTTGGATAAAAAAAGCAAATGGAGCAATTCCGTAAGCAGTGTTCACTGCTCCTGTTCCTGCCTTGACTTCCTTCTACGACAGATCGTGACATGGAAATGTAGTGCAAATAAATCCTTCCCATTCCAAGTTTGCTATTGGTCATGGTATTTCTAACAGCAATAAAAAAAACAAACTGGTGTGTGTAGTGCTTGCCCTTTTAGTTCTTACTATATTCTAGACCTAATCCCCTATCAAATGAATAGTTAGTAAAAGAAATTTCCCTTTCTGTAGGCTGCCTCTTCATTCAAGTGATGGTATCTTTTGCTATATAGCATTTTAGTTTCATGAGGTCTCACTTGCGAATTGTTGGTCTTAGTGCCCATACCACTGGGGTACTGTTCAGAAAGTCCTTCTCTGTGCTTATAAGTGGAAGTATACCCTCTTCTTTATCCTCCAAGAGATGAAAGGCACAGATGCTGTTGAGATCCTCGATCCATTTAGAAGCGACAGCTAAGGATCTAGTGTATGTGTTGTTAGTCCAGTGTCCAACAAATTTTTCTGAAGATGCTGTTGTTTTTGCCGATGTGTACCTTTTGCCTTTGTCAAAGATCAGAAGGCTTTAGGACTATGGTCTTCTATTTGGGCCTTCAGTTTGACTCTATTGATCAGCCTGTCTGTCTTGATGCCACTCCCACGCTGTGTTTCCGACTTGTAACTCTACGGTATGACTTGAATTCAGAGGTGGTGCTTCCCCCAGAGGCATTAACTGTTTAGGACTGTTTTGGCCATCCACATTTCCATATTTCAACATGAGTTCTGAGATTCTGCTTTCAATTTCTATGACGAATTTCACTGAAATTTTGATAGCAATTATATTGAATTATAGATTTTTTTGGTAGGATGGCTCATCTAATGATAGTAATTCTAATCTATGAGTAAATGTATTTCCCTCTTCTTGTGTCTTCTTCAATTTCTCCCCTGTAATAACATTTTCTTTGTATAAGTCTTTCAATTCCCTCTTTAGATTTAGTCCAAGAACATTTTTTTTAATGCTCTTATGGCTTCTTTCTTGGTGTTTGTCACTGGAACATAAGAAGGCTACTGATTTTATGTATTAATTCTGTATCCTACAACTTTGCTGAATACATTTATTAGCTAAATGAGTTTTGATGGAATCTTTAGGGTTAGGGTATTTTATATATAGGAATTAAATAATTTACAAATAAGGACAAGTCTTCCTTTCCTATCCGTATACCCTTATCTCCTATACTTGTCTTATTGCTTTAGCGAAGCATTCAAGTACTCTATTGAATATACATGGACACGGAGAGAAGGCTGCTCTTCTATATTTTAGTGGAAATAATGTGAGTTCTCTTCCATTTCGCACTGTGTGAGCTGTAGGTATCTTATATGTTGCCTTTATTATTTTGAGGTATGCCTATGTACCTCCAGTTTCTCTGGGGCTTTTATTATAAAGAGATGTTGAGTTTGTCAAAACCCTTTTCTATACCTACTGAGATGTTCCCATGGTTTCTGTCCTTGAGTCTATTTATTTGTGAATTATATTTATTGTTACATATGTTGGGCCATCTATCTACACAACTCTGGGATGACGCTGACTTGATCATGGTGGATTATCTATTTGATGTGATCTTTAATTCAGTTTATGATTATTTTACTGAGACATTTTGCGTCTGTGTTCATCATTAACCTATAATTTTACCTTTTTAGTTGGACTTTTATCTGGTTCTGGTATCAGGATAATACAGGTTTAGTGGGGAAGAAAAGCGATCCTTCCTTTTCTATTTTACATACAAACTTAAAGAGTATTGTTATTATTTATTATTTGAAGATCCGATAGAAATAATTCTGTGTTGAATCTGTCTGGCCCTGAGATATTTTCAAATTGGAAGACCTTTGTTTAAAATTAAATTTAATTTTTTTAAACTTACTCACTTTACATCCCACTCACTGGCCCCTCCCAGTTACCTCTCCCACAATCCTTACCCTTCCCTTCCCCTCTAAGCAGGTGTCCCCTTCCTGGATATCCTCCTACCTGGGCACTGCCTCTCCTACTGAGGCCAGATAAGTCAGCCCAGCTAGAAGAACTAACCCACGTACAGACAACAGCTTTTGGGACAGCCCCTGTTGCAGCTGTTTGGGACCCACATGAAGACCAAGCTGCACATCTACATATATGCAGTCCAGCCTGGGTATGTTCTTTGGTTGGTGGTTTAGACTCTGAGAGCCCCAAGGGTTCTTGTTAGTTGATTCTGTTGGTCTTTCTGTGAAGTTTCTACTGGGAGACTTTTAATTGTTGCTCTTATGTTATTGGTGTTTTGGATCTTTTTAAATCATTTACTTCATCTTGTTTCAACTCCGATTGGTCACATGCACATAGATATTCCACCCATTTCCTATTGAATGTAATATAGATTTTTTAAAATTTGTTTTTTATGATCCTTTGGATTTCCTAAGTGTTTGCTATAATGTTTTCCTTTTCATCTATGATTTTGTTAATTTGGATCCTCATTCTCTTTCTTTTCATTGATTTAGCTTTACATTTGCCAATCTTGTAAATCTCACCAAAGAACCAACTCTTCAGTTCAATTCTTTGTATTGTTTGTTGTATTTTTCTTAATTTTGACCCTAGTATTATCTTTGTCATTACACTATTTGTGTGTGTGTTTTTATATCATTTTCCGAGTCTTTTAGGTGTATTAGTTATTAACTTGACAGCTCTAAAAAACTTAGGCAAACATTTAGTGCTATAAATTACCCTCTTAAGATTTCCTTCATTGTGTTCCATAGATTTTGACATATTGTGGTTTAATTATTTATCCCATTATAGGAAGTTTTAGGTTTCTTCTTCGGTTTTTCATTGGCCCAATTGTCATTCAGTAGTGTGTAGTTTCTACTGACAGCCATCTTTATTCTATTGTTGCCCAAAGGAATATAGAATGTTATTTTAATGTTCTTATATTTGTTGAAACTTTGTCTAAATATTGGAACAAGTTCTGTGGCTGGCTAAGAAGAATGTGTAATCTTTATTGTATTCTGTAGATGCATGTCAGGTCTGTTTTATTAAGTCCAATGTTTCTCCACCTAGTTTCTGTCTATTGATGAGCGTGAGGCAGTAAATAATCCACTATGACTATTTTGATTAATCTATACTTTTATGTCTAATAATATTCCTTTTATGAAATTAAGTGTCTCTAAATTTGGTACATATATGCACAGAAATATAATAATCTCTTAGCAGATATTTTCTTTTGTGAGTATATCATAACCCTCTATTTCCTCTGACTAATCTTTGTTGGAATTTTATTTTGTCAGATAACAGAAGGGCTAAAGCTGCTTGTTTTCTAGTTCCATTTTATTGAATATCTTCCCCATCTTTATACCCAAAGTGGGCATCTGTCAGTGAGAGTGGGGGTTGTTCTTTCTTGAAGAAAGAAAAAAAGCTGGATCCTGTTTTATAACTCAATCTGTTACTCTGTCTCTTTATTGGAGAATCAAGAGTTATTATTAAACAGTTTTAATTCTTGTCATTTGTTGTTATGGTGGTGTTTTCTTAGACCTCCTTAGATTTAACTATTTTAGAATTACTTATTCCTGTGACCTCGTGGTGTGTTTCTCCTTCTCTTGTGACTTAAGTATTCATTTCAATATCACTGTAGAGAGAGCATCATGGCCATAAATCACTGTAATGTGTTTTTACCATGTGTCATTTTTATTTCTCCTTTGATTATGACTGATACTTTTGCTAGGTACGGTAGTGTGGGCTAGCATATGTGGTATTTCTAAGCTTGTAGAACATCAGTTCAATCCCTTTTGCATAAAAACTGGAAAAAATCAGCCGTTAGTCTAATGGGTCTGTATTTACAAATGACTTAACATTTCTTTCTTGCAGTTTACAATACCCTTTCTTTGTTCCATATATTTAGTTTCCTTCACTATAAACTATCAAGGGAGTTTATTTTCTGTTCCAGTCTTTTTGGTACTCACTATGCCGCTTCCCTTTGACATACTCTTCTTAGATTTTGGTGGTGTTTTTTCTATGATTTTGCTGAAACTATTGTCAATAAAAATAATTTGTTAGAGACTTTAATCTATGTTTCTTTTCTTCTTCTAGACTTTATGTTTGTGTGTTTTGTCTTTTCATAGTAATTCCAGAGTTACTTCATTGATGGTGGTTGTCGTTTTAATTTTACGTTTTCTTTGAATGATTCAATTCCTCTACCCTGTCTTTAAGCCCTGGAGTGGGACGACCCACTGGCAGGTCAATCAAAACAACTTCATGTGTTATCTGGATTCACTAATACATTTTTCAGATCTGATCCATAGCATAAAAATTCCTGTAATCAGAGTCTGCTTTTACTGCTAAAAGGACAAGCTTCTGTTAGATTTAAAAAAAAAAAAAAAAAAAAGCGGGGTTGGGGATTTAGCTCAGTGGTAGAGCACTTGCCTAGGAAGCGCAAGGCCCTGGGTTCGGTCCCCAGCTCCGAAAAAAAAGAACAACAAAAAAAAAAAGAAAAAGAAATTTCACTGAGGTCTGCAAAATCATAATTACCTGCCGAAGCTCCTCTTTTGTTCCCATAAACAGACTATGTAAGAGGTATCTTTCTATACTGCTGAGGTAAGAATTCTGGGTCAGGAGTAACTCTGTTAGGTGTCAACCTACATGTTTCTCAAGAACTACAAAACACACACCAATTTGCAGCTAGCTGATATCATGATGGTCACATAGACTTTTCCTTCTGCCAGAACCCCCAAACTTCACATGGCAAAGGAAGGATCGTAGAGTCTCGCTCTGACAGGATTTGAGCTGTGAGCTCCACCCCAGATCCACCAGCAGTGAATGTGAAGCTGAACTTTGCTTGCTGTCAGACTTCTCTGTCTATTTTTGTCTGATTCTAGAGTAGTCCACAGAAAGATTTACATTCTTAGCGCCTGAAGCTTTATGGTTACTTTTGGTATTAAATAATTTAATCCTGGGTCAAAATAGTGAATTCCATTTTTATGTTAAGTGATAAGACTATATTCATTTGAAGCACAAGGTCCAGTCACTTAGACATTTAATAATGCACATTTTGAAAAGCAATACTCACCCTTACACCCCCTGAGCAGGCTCCAGCTGAGATCTTTCTGACAAACCACAGTCATGGGCTCTCTCGTAGCAGGTTCATAGCCAGGACGACAGTTGTAACGGAGCACAGTGCCCACTGGATATACATCGTCCTTTCTTGGCCTGGGACTGGTTATCAGGGCAGCATTAGGAATGTCTGGAATATCAGTGCAGCTATCTGCTCACCAAATAAGGAAGAGAGAAAGAGAACATTTTTAACAGGGCTGCCATAGCTCTCAGGGAACGTGTCTGAGCAAAGGGTACCAACAAGAACTAGAGTTCTATAGCTCGCATATTATCCACACTAGAAAACATATAGGGACTTTGCCAAGTTTAGTCCAGCACAGGACAGATTATAACCAAAGGCACTACCAAGTGTTTTCCGTGTGCCGTGCCAACTGCACTCGACAGCAATTTTTCTCTCCATTGTAATTTAGAGAGTCTCATTTCTAAATTGAAGCATTAGGTTTTCTAAATGAAAGTGGCAGGGAAACTTTCATAAACAACAAAAACTGTGTTTGTTTTCTTGACTAGGGAAATGAAACAAAAGCCATTTTCCCTCATCCAGGAAAGAACAAGAACAATCAAAGCACTGAACAGGACTGGGCTTTGAGTCACGTCTTGCTTTCCTTGCCTGATGCTGCTACCTCACATGTAATATGTACATCTAGAGTTCATTCTCATTGCATTGAATCTACAAACATTTGCCATGAGGCATAGAGGATACTCCTTCAGAAAGCACAGACTGACAGTCTTAAAATATTCACAGAGTATGGCTTTCCGTATTACCCAATTTCAAGATGGTTTTATCATCTCATAAAGAAACTCCAGTTGTTGGTTTGCTTATTTGTTTTTAAGTATTACATTGAGCTTTTTAAATAACTGAAACCACACAATATATTTTCTTTTCCATTCGTGGCTGGCTTTCTTTATTAGACACCATACTCTACGATTAGTCCACATTCGCCATTTTTCAGTACCTCGTTTGTACTGTGTATGATATTCCATTGTATAGTTCCTCTAGGTTTTCACTGTTGTCCTATGGATGGGTATTTGGGTTGATGGCTGTTATGGACAATGCTGCTCTGAACTTTCATGTGAAAATCTTCTGTGTGGATATCTGTTTTCATTTCTTTGGTAGAATCAAGCATTAACCCCATGCTCAGACTTCAGGGGAACTGCTGCGATCATTTTCTAAAATGGCCGTGCTAGTTTAGATTGCTCTGTGGAATGTCATGCAGCTGTGCTGAGATTACAGCTTCCTTTCTCCCGATAAGAACCTGTCCATCAAGCACCTGCGATCCCCAGAAAGTCTATCTGTGTAACCGAGGCATTCACAGAACTCCAAAATCTAGCCGATTGTTTTCATTTACTCTGAAAACTCCTTCCTGCTCTCCGAAGTTCGTAGATACCCCTCGCTCATCCGGAATAAAGTGTGTGCATTCAAACCCACCCCAAAGCAAAGCATGTGCACAAGCTAAGGTTGTCTCAGAGAGCTGTTTCATGAAGATCACCAGGCCTTTGCCTAAGAGAGGTGTAACACTAAGATCCTTGGAGAAGGCCTTCTCCTTCCCATCCTCATTCCCACCAGCTCCCTGCCCCCATCCCAGGCATTCTCTCCCAGATGGACTGGGATCCTGCAGAACTCTACCCATTCTGGACTCAGCTTCATTCTTCCAGCCTAGTGTGCAGCTGCACCTGGATACCCTGAGCAGGAGAAAGTGGGGGATGCAGAACCACATGGACCCCAAAATGCATACCATATCCTTCACCCCTCTATTTCACTTCTACCTGTACATCATATACTCATGCAATTCTATGCTCCCATATATAATTTAGAAACCATGACTGGGAGAAAACATGATTCTTTTGAGATTGGCTTAATTAGCTTAATGTGGTTATATTTTGCCATAGACGGGAACTGGAAAGAAACAAGTCGCTTCATCCACTCAACAGATCCCTTCCTGTAGTGCAGGGGCTGTGAAAAGGGGAAAAGGGTGTATCAATAAGTAGTCCTGCATCCAACTGTACCCACTGCCACATATACATACTCTATAGCAGAATCAAAAACGATCAAATTACAGACTTGAGGTTTTCAAGTCTGTAAGAGGGAATTGGAGGCTACTCTTTGCTTGCCAACCTACTGGAACATTTCTTTTCCGAGATGGAACTGTTCAGAAACAAGAGAATACAATTGCTACGGCTGCCTCCCCTGGACTCTCTGTCTTGTGTAACGGAAGCTGGATGGAGGGACAGACATCTGGCTCCTGACATCTGCTTAATTTGAGCTTCTCACAGCATGGAGCTTGGGGAAATTACAATGTTCAGTTAACAGACCATCCCAGGCACATCTTTTACCCAACAGTGATGGGAACTAGCATTTATGAGTCCAGGAAACAGTTTCCATAGGGTTAGTGTTATTGCTAGTTCAATGGCCTGTCAATAGTCCTATCAAGTATCCATGGACTGCAGAATAAATGCTTCTCAGTTTGTCTTCACTCTTTTGATTATCATCTGAGACAGAGCAAATGGTTTCTTTACTAGTTTCAATCAACTTAATAGATGCTACTCCAGGCTAGAGACTGTATTGCTACTTACTTATCCAACTGTTTCAGAAGTCCCAAAGATAAGGCTCATGGGGCCTCACAGGTACAATAAGAGTACGAGGTATCAGAGGTCTCCTCCCCTTAGCAGTAGTGTGTGGCCTTGACTCAACTTCTGAAAATGTTTTCCCATTTGCCAAATTAGGGCAATAACACTGCCCACAATTGACTTATTGCCTGAATTCTTTCTATGAAGCAAGACTAATTCCAGCTTAATATTATAACTTTTATCACTCTTACAATGATCCACAAGTTAATCGTTTTACGGTATCTTAGTCTACACAATACTTTTGTACAAATCTTAGAAAGGGATATTTTATTATCCATCTTTCAAAATCACTGTGTTAGACAATTTCCAATGAACTCCCAAAAATTAATGAAGCCTGTATTCTAATCTTCTACATCGACAGTACCATCACTTCTCCTTAGGATGGCAGGATGAATGAGCACGTGTGACAGATGACCTTGAGGGGAGTGAGTACTGAAATCACCCTCTTCCCAACAAGAAGACAAGATAAAATTATTAGTCCAAATTTAAATTTTTGTGATTCAGAACCTAGACATACAAGTATGTCCACACAGATATATCTGAGTATCTTCAGCTGCCAACTGTGAAACTCCGTCATGGTCCATACTTACTGAGCTCACACACTGGTACAGGACTCCAGCTGCCATCAGCCTTACAATGGATTACACTGCTGCCTCTGAGGACAAACCCTTTCTGGCAGACAAATCTCACAGAGTCTTTATATTTATAGGTTTGCTTGAGTCCAGAATTAATTGTTCCATGCAAAACTTTTGGCCAAGGACAGATGATTCCTACAGAATTGTGACAACAGATAAGTAGATTTTAAAAGATGAGGCATATGGGGAAGGGGTTCAAGGGGTAAAGTACACACAAGGACCTAAGTTCTAATCCCCAGAACTCACATACAAATCAGGCATGGCAGCATGCATCTGTGATTCCAGTGATCCTGTGATAAGATAAGAGACTCCCCTAAAGCTACAAGGGCAGTTGTCATGTTGCATGACAGACATGGTAGAGTGTCCCTCTAATCCAAGTCTTTGGAAAGCTAGGGTCACATAATGAGACCCTGTCTCAGAGTAGCAGTGGGGCTGCCTAAACATAGTCAGTACCAACCTACAAGGTTGTCCTCTGACCTCCACATACATACAATGGCACTCATGCACACACACACACACACCATAAATACAGACTTATGCACACACAATCACATATACACACACATCATATACATTATCACAGATAAGTTGAGATCTGGGGATATAACTTAGTGGAAAGTGCCTACCAAGTGCTCAACTATGTTCAAAGTAACTTTATTCATAATCACCAGAAGCCGGAAACAACCTAGGTGTCCCTCAACTGAAGAATGGATAAGAAAATGTACAATTACACAATGGAATACCATTCAGCTGTTAAAACCAATTACATCATGAGATTTGTGGGCAAATGAATGGAACTAGAAAAAAACATCATCCTGTATGAGGTAACTCAGACCCAGAAAGACAAACATAGTTTATACTGACTTCTAAGTGAATATTAGCTATAAAGAAAAAGACAACCATAAATACAGTCCTCAGATCCAGAGAGGCTAAGTAATAAGGAAGGCTTAAGAGGGGACACAAGGATCTCCTTAGGAAGTAGAAGTAGAATAGATTATGTGGGTGGACAGGAGGAGGGTAAGGTTGGGAACAGGAAGAATCAGGTAGAGGAAGGGAGAAAAAATTGGGAGAAACAAATGGAATTGGGGGACATTTCAGGGTCGAGGTGGAAACCTAGTGCAATAAAAACTCCATGAAATCTATGTGAGGAACCCCAGCAAAGACTCCTAGTACCAGGGAACACACAGCCTGAACCAGCCATCTTCTGTAAGCAGACAAGGCCTCAAGGGGAGGATTGAAACACCAACCCAGACACAAAGCCTTTCACCTCCAGTTTGTCCTGCCTGCAGAGTATGCTGGGAACACAGCCTAGCATAATGGTTATCAAAGAGACCAGAGAGACTTCATTCATTAACAGATGCGAGCAAATGCAGAGACCCACAGGCAAATATTAGGTGGAGCCCAGGGAGTCCCGCTGAAGAGGGGGAGGAAGGATAGAGGAACCAGAGAGGTCAGAGATGCATCATAAGGACACAGTCCACAGATTCAACTGACTGGGACTCATGCAGGCTCAGGGAGATCAGGGAGCCTGTTGGGTTGGCTTATATTCTCTGCATATATGTGATAGCTGGGTAGCCTGGTGTTCTGGTAGGAACCATAGCAACGGGAGTGGTGGCTGTCCCTGACTCTTTGCCCACTTGTGTGACACTTCCTACTACTGGGTTGTCTTGTCCAGCCCTGATGTGATGGAATGTGCCTGGTCTTATTGTAGCTTGCTATGTAGTGTTTGCTTGAGGTCTCTGGGATGCCTGCTCTTTTTCAAAGGGAGGTAAAAGTAGAGGGTCTGGGGGAGAAGGGAGGTGGGGAGCAGAGGGGAAGGAGGGGAACCTGTGGTCAGGATGTATTATATGAGAGAAAAATTTTTTAAAAAATTATAAACCAACTTAAAAAAAAACCATTTAAGTGATTATATGCCATGACCAAATTGGTATTATTCTAAAGATGGAACGTTTTTTCAACACAGGTAAATAGGTAACGTAATAATATTCAGAATATACATGGACTTAAATACAGAAATCACATGATCATCCCAAGTGATATAGATAAAACTTTCAACAAAGCTCGACATCTCTGCACAATAAAAGTCCCGAAAAAAGTAGAAATCTGAGACTAACACCTCAACATTACAAAGGCTATAAACAGCACATCTGTATATGTGGGGGTCTCTGCAAACACCATGGCCAGCACTGTGTCAATCCAGGAAAGGCAAGAAGGAAATTGAGCTTTACCTGACGGAGTAGCCGCTGTTGGTTCCAGGAGTGTATATTTTAGGCATATTTAAAGAACAGCACAATTCGGATAAAAAGTTTCCTTGTGATGAATAACTCAATCCCCTATGCACAGCAAAGCTTAAGGCATGATTACATTGAAACTCGTGTAAATTTCAAGTGATGTCTTCCATAAAGATAGGTTTTTATAGATTAATGGAGCAAGGTTTAAGGTAAACAATGCTCAAAGATCTGGGGAAGGGTGGTAGTCTAGACCGACTGAGATAAACAAGCTCAGGGAAAGGGTCTGGGGCAATCAGTGTAGCCTACCATGAAGATAGTGCAGAGGTCACCAGGCTATTAACTACATCCATCCCAAGCCTCCTGGCTGGAAGATAGGTTATGCATCTTTCCCTTTGAAGAGACAGGCGTGCATGTTACCATTCATGGTCTCCTTGGTGCTTATGCATGAACACAGGACCTATGTGCTTCCTATGCCCTGTAGCCAACATCAAACTAAATAGGAAAAGAAAACAGTGCTTCCTCTAAACTCTGGAGTGAAACTAAGGAGCCTACTCTTGCTACTCTTATTCATTGTAGTGCTTGAAACCCTGGCTAGAGCAATAAGACAAGAATAAGAAGCAAAAGGAATACAAGTAGTAAAGGAAGAAGTCAAACAGCCCCTGTTTGCTGGTGGCTTGTCCTATATAAAAACAAACAAACAAAAACACTTCAATGAATTCATCAGAAAACTCTTAGGCCTAATAAATACTTTCAGTTCAGGAACAGACATACAAACATATTACTAGTTCTAAATAGAAGGTGGTGATGTGCTCACTCCCAGACAAAGGATAGAATTCATCTTTCTTTCTTCTACTAAAGAGATTACAAGGAATGCCATGAGGTCAATGTCACCTGGACTGCTAAGCTCTATTCAAAGCTGTTGGCTTGTCCAGGATGCTTTCCAGGCAAGATGGCCTGTGTGTAGCTAACACCTTAGAACAGGTTATAGATGAATAAAAAGAAACTCTTCCTTTACTAAATCAACGTGATATGATGTTACTTGCACTCTAATGCATTGAGTATCTCTAATAATAGGTACATCTACACACTCGTTAATTGTTATCTTTAAATGACTCTACTTCCCACAGTAAATTCACCTCCCTCCATTTTTAAGTAAAACATAAGTGAAACAATTGAAAACAATATGTCCCTGTGACTTACTTTCACAGGTAGGAGGGCTTGGGCTCCAAACACCTACTGTTTTGTTCACCACAGTGCAGGTAATGGAGGCATTGCCAAGGAGTGTGAAGTCAGGATCACACTTATAGGTGACTGAGGAACGATATGGGAAGAATTCTTCCTCTCTACCACTGTGCTTCCCATTGCTGATGTCTGGAGGCATCCCACACTTGGCAACTGAGAAATTAGTAAAAGAGAAAGAAGTGTTCAGGGAGGACATCATAACAAAGATAAAATTCTAGCAAATATGTATAGAGAGAGGGAATAAGTTTCAGTGAGGATGCACAGAATTGTTCCCTAAGACATTTATGGTTTTAGCCAAGTCAGAGAAATCTCTACTTACTTACACATTCTGGGAGAGGATCACTCCAGGAAACTCCTTTGCCTTGGATCTCACAATAACTAGTGGATGAGCCAATTAAGATATATCTAGATGACAGAAGGTCAAAGGTATTAATGGGATTCATATTTTAAATTAAATTATATAAAGGTGACTAAACAGAGAGACGTTAAAATGAAGAAATGTTTTCTTAGCTAAGGAGTCATAGAGAGCATTTTTTGGGAGAAGGGGATGAAGGAGAACAAAGTGTAATGACACATATATTTGAAAATGCCACAACAAACCCATTCCTTTGTATGTTAAAGATTAGCTTAAAAGTCAAAAAGTATAGTGACAAATAGGCACAAAAACATCACAATAAAACCCATTCCTCTTTATGCTAACTGTCTTAGTTAGGGTTTTACTGCTGTGAACAGACACTATGATCAAGGCAAGTCTTATAAAGAACAATATTTATTTGGGGCTGGCTTACACATTCAGAGGTTCAGTCTATTATCATCAAGGCAGAAACATGGCAGCATCCAGGCAGTCATGGAAAAGGGGAGCTGAAAGTTCTACATCTTCATCTGAAGGTTGCTAGGAGAAGACTGACTTCCAGGATGGGGGTCTTAAGCCCATGCCCTCAGCGACACACCCACTCCAACAAGGCCACACCTCCAAATAGTGCCACTTCTGGGCTAAGCATATTCAAATCGTGATATTCCACTCCCTGCCCCCCCCACAGGCTTGTTGAAACATGAATCTATGGGGACCATACCTAAACATATCATAATGAAAAATACATTTACTCCAACTTCCAAAGTTCCCATAGTTTAGAGAAGTCTCAACAATGTTAAAAGTCCAAAGTTCTCTGATTCTTCTGAGATTCATCCAATTACTTAACTGTAATCCCCAAAGCAAGACAGGAAACCAGCCGGGTAAACTCCAAACTCTGCATCTCCATGTCTGATGTCAAAGTGGGCTTCAGATCTCCAACTCCTTTTTCATCTTTGTTGACTGCAACAAACTTCTTTCTTCTCAGCTGATTCAATTAACTCCCTGTTAGCAGCTTTCCTCAGCAGATATCACAAGGCTCTGGCATCTCGAACATCTTGGGGTCTCCAAGGCACCTTCAATGGTTATAGCTTCTTGTTTCAATGTCTGGAATTCACACATGAGCTTCTGAGCTCCTCCAAAGGGCTGACATCACTTTTCCAGCTCCGCCCTCTGTAGCATTCTAGGCTGTGTTTCATTGTTGTAGTTGTTCTTGATGATCAACCCATGGTACATGGATCTCCAATACACTGACATCTTCTACTCCAACGAGGCTTCCCCAATAGCCTCTCATAGACTCTCTCCATGGTGCCAAGCCTTACCTTCTTTGCATGACCCCTTCAGTCCTAGGCCATCAATTGCTACAGAGGCTGCACCTTCACCAATGGCCTTCCATGGTCTCTCACAGTGCCGAGCCTCAGTTGCTCTCCATGACCCCTTCATACCTTCGAAACCTGTACCTCTTGGGTGACTCTTATATGTTACCAAGTTTAGTAGCTGCATGAGGTTCAACCTTGGCTACCTCTGGAACACAGCTTCTTAGTGCTCTCAGAGAACACTTACCAGAAGATTTCACCTCAGTGATGCTGATCTCTTTTTAATCACCAATAATTTCTTAGCTCCAGCTGACTAGCATCAACTGTCCCAGTAGTTCCTTCTATTCTTGCCTCAAAAGCCAGAGCCACATAGTTGAAGCTGCCAAGTTTCACTGCTTGGTGGGGCTGGAACCTCCCCTCCATCCCCCAACACTCAACCCCCATTCAATTACATTATCACCAGCTTTCTGTTTTCCAACTCCTTCCAACTGCCTAAGCTTGGCTGTCACGGAAACCTGAAACGCAGAGATCTGCATGCCTGTCTCCTGGGATTAAAGGCGTGTACCATGCCTGGATTTAAGCTTTTCTTCATCTAGAACTTGCTCTGTCTCAGGCTGGACTTGAACTCAGTGATCTGCTTGGCTTTGTCTCCTGGGATTAAAGGTATGTACCACTATGCTTGGATCTAAATTTAGCTGGGTGGGGTCTCCCCAAAATCTCATTCCTTTAATCCGTTATCTCCTAGAACATAGGACTCAGCTGTATTCTACTTCCTGGTGCCCCTTTAATGCTCAAATCATATATTTTGTATTTTTCCTTTCTAAGCTTGCTATGTTTGATCAAAATGCTCTCCATGAGACCTAACCAGAGAACAAAGTCTCTGCTGGGCTTTTTTGAGACGTCCTTTACCAATGCAATTACCTTACCTTAGCCTTTACCTTTGCCTCAGGTAGACTTTTCAGACAAGGGCAAAAATCAGCCACTGTCTTCACCAAAATACCACAAAAATAGTCTCTAGGCCATGTACTGAAATTTTTCTCCATTGGTATCTCTTGGGCCAGATCTGCATAGTTCAAATCACTCCCAGCAACAAAGTCTTCCTTATTCCTACTCGGATAGCCCATTAAGCCCCACTTAAAGCATTCCACCACTTTCCAAATCCAAAGTCCCAAAATGCACATTCTTCCAAACAAAAGCATGGTCAGGCCTATCACAGCAATACCCAACTCCTGGTACCAACTTCTGTCTTAGGTTTTACTGATGTAAACTGACACCATGACCAAGGCAACTGTTATAAGGACTACACTTAACTGGTGCTGGCTTACAGGTTCAGAGGTTCAGTCAAGTATCATCAAGGGAGGAGCATAGCAGCAACCAAGCAGACATTGGGCAGGAGGAGCTGAGAGATCTTCATCTGAAGGCTGCTAGCAGATACTGGCTTCCAGGCAGCTAAAATGAGGATCTTAAAGCCCACACCTACAGTGACGCACCTACTCTAACAGGACCATACCTACTCCAACAAGGCCACACCTCCAAATAGTGCCATTCTCTGGGCTAAGCATATTCAAACCATGACACTGACTTTAAAAATTAATTCCATTTTTAAAAAGATTATTATACATTGTAATGGAGTGTTTCCTAATGCATTTCAAGCAAAGGTTACAGTGACCTATATATTAACATTAATGTGCATATTAGAATTGTCCATTACATGGCATCAAAACTGGACCAAATGCTCCTATACAAACAAGTAAGGGGGCTTAAGTGATGGCTCAGCATTTAAGAGCATTTCCAGAGGACTGAAACACGGTTCCTAACACCCACCGGGAGCTCACAATCATGTGTAACTCCAGCTCCCAAGGATCCAACATCTTCTGTCCTTTTCAATGTACTCACACCCTCACATACATCCCCCCCACACACACACAGAGAGAGAGACAGAGACAGAGACAGAGACAGAGAGATGCAAGCCTAGATAAAAAAAATTAAAAGGGGTTGGGGATTTAGCTCAGTGGTAGAGCGCTTGCCTAGCAAGCGCAAGGCCCTGGGTTCAGTCCCCAGCTCCGGAAAAAAAATATTAAAAATCGTTAAACATGGCACTTGCTGCCAATTCTGACTACCTGAGTGTGATCCCAGGGACCCTGCAGGTACTGAACTGACTCCTGCAAATGTCTTCAGTTCCATGTGTGTACCATGGCATGTATGCACTTATGTACATGCATACATGCACACATTACATATGTACACACACAAATACATAAAGTTAACTTTTTAAAAAGAGAGTAAGGGCTAGTTCCAGAGGTCTTCACACATAATCCCAGTAACTTTGGAGAATTACACTGGAGACTTGTGAGTCTGAGAGCAGCCTGGGCCACTTAATAATAATCTTGTCTCAAAATAAAACAAGAAAAACAACTGCAGGTAAACCTTGGATTTCACACATAGAGAATACTATCTTCAGGCAGCCAAACGAGATCTAAGTTTTCTATAAGAGAAGGAAACTTAGATTAGCTTCAAGATTCTCTAGCATCATCCGCCAGCAAAAATTGAACAGCTGCAGTACCCACAGGATATCTGATACTTTCATACTTATCAATAATATATTCTGATTGATGTCATATCTGCCCCCTTTTAACTCCTTCCTACCCCATCACTCATCCATCTCTCTGCAAGTCCCATTTGTATCTTTTTGTTTTGTGACTCATTAAGTTTAACTGAGTACACGGCCTCTTACGTATCATTTGAAATCCCACTCATGAAGGTGAAAAAGGAGGTTATTCTGAAGGCCAGCATGGCTAATACTGGTTATCAAGGGACAATTGGTTCACTTATGCACAATAGTAGTTTGTAAATACATTTTTACAAAGGCATCAGAACATCGTTGAGAACATCCAAAGATTGGAAATATCCATGAGTCAGTTCCAAAAGTTAAGCCAGGACATAACCATACAGTAAAATTTTATAATTTCTGAGAAGAAATTAATGAAGAATCTCTCTGCATTCAAGCATAAAATATGTCCAGGATTTACTGATGAGTATAAAAGTCAAGTGTGATTCAAAACTACAGTTTTCCCATTTTTTTTTTGAGCATGTGGCCACTTCCATTGTTTAGGGCACATATGGGCCGTACTAATACACTTAGTAAATTGTAAAAAAGCAAGCAAACAAACAAATAAATAAAAACAGGAAGTTGGGAGAGGAGGGCATGTTGTGGGAAATATAGGGAAGTTGGAAGGGGAAATAGGGTTTATATATACACATATATATGTATATATATAGTCCTATTTCATTGTATACATGTATGACATTCTCACAATACACATGTGCAATTTTCAAGAATAAATTCAATATAAAAAACTGAACCCAGCTGGGTTTAATGATGCAAACCTTTAATCCTAACACTTAGGAGGCAGAGCCAGGTGGCTCTCTGTATATTTAGGGTGAGCCTGGTCTATGTAGGGAGTTCTAGGTTAGTGATGGCTACATAGTGAGACCCTGTCATAATTATATTTATAATATATTTATATGTGTGTGTATATATCACTTGAATAGTTTAAAAATGAACTAAGTGTGTTATCAGAAACATGTACTGATCTCTTGACTTGTATTTGAATAAGAAACACTACAATGATACAAAAGAAATGAAAAAAAATCAATTCCTTTTTAGCACAGGAAGGAGATGGAATGGAAGTGAGAACTCTCAACGCATAGCACTTCAGAACTTGAAAGTAGTGATTTTAAAAGTTAATTTAGAAGAATTATTTATAAATTACTTCACACTCACCCCTCTGAGCAGCTGAATTCTAGCTGTGATCCAAACAAGAAATCTGTCTTAACTTCCACCTTTCCATTCTGTAAGTCTCCTGGATTCCTGCATGACTTTTCTAAAGGAAAATCAAAATGATAGTAAGTGATTCCCACCATCCACGGGCACTGCAATTAGAGACTAACGGGCTATGTCCGCCTCCACGTACGGAAAGAACTGCTTGTTTTGAGCCATGTTTATCTGAGTCTGACTCACTGAATTTTTGTTCTGGGAGGAGAATGAACACAAATTTTGATTCTTCATTTTCACCCTGGTGTATTTTAGCAAGAACTATTTCCTTGATTATGAGAGAGAAAGAGAGAGAGGGAGAGAGAGAGGGAGAGAGAGAGAGAGAGAGAGAGAGAGAGAGAGAGAGAGATTACATGCTGTTACTGTTGGAGGACAGAATAGATGTATTCCCTGCTCATAGTGAATAATCTGATCTTCCAAAGCCATGAGATAGTTTATTTTGTGCAGTTTTACTTAATTTTTAAATTAGTATACAAAATAGTGAGTTTCATTGTGACACTTTCATATATGAATAGCATTGTATTTTATCATATTTACTAACCATTGTGGCCATTGTCCTTTACCTAATGTATGTATGTATGTATGCATATATGCATGTTGCATGTATGTATGCCTGTATTATGTGTGCATGTATTATGTATGTACTCATGTATTATGGTAGAAGGTATTATGTGTGTATGCATGCAATCATGTATGTATGCATAAATGTATACACATGCATTTTGAAATCTAGATTCTACGTATAAAAACAAACATTCACCATGTGTTTGAGTAAGATTACTACTTTCTGGCCATTTAATCCTAAAATGTTTTTATCATTATTATTATCATTACTATTTTTACTATTATTGTCATTGTTATTATTGTTTGGGGGTTAAGGTGAAGGCGTGCTACACGTGCTACAGCATGCATGTGGAGGTCAGAAAACAACTCTGGAAAGTCAGTTCTCTCCTTCCACCTTTACATGAGTTCCAGGAATCAACCTTAGGTCACCTGCTTTCTTATAGAATCCAGAAGGACCAACTCAGGGATGGCACCACCCACAATGAGCTGGGGTCTCCCCCATCAACGACTAATTAAGAAAATGCCCTACGGACTTGCCAACCGCCAGTCCTATGGAGGCATCTTTTCAACCGAGGCCCTCTCCCCTCCGACGACCCTAGCTTGTTGGCACAGAACTCCCCAGTACAGTTTATCTTTCCTCATTGCAATTAGCATGTCTCTTCATTTCTACTTTCTTTTATCCTGCTTTCCACAAGACCCATACTTGTGTATATTGAAATTGCTGGCTGATGAACTCACTTAAAAACGCAATAATTATCTAACGTGAGACAACTGTCCAAAACTGACAGACGCACAAGAGAGAAAGGTAAATGTCGGTACTTACTGACACAGGCGATATTAATCTGCCATGTCCCCAGAGGTTTACAGTAGAGACTCTGGCTTGAGCTCGCTCTACTATAGCCAGGGCGACAATTGTATCTCAGGGTAGTGTGACTTTCAAAGTCTGTCTGGTTCATCTCACTTGCTGGCAGGGCGTAGGGTAAATCAGGTGGTGGGCCACATTTTCCTGGACACCAAAGGGGACAGGAACACCGAATGTTATTCCCTGAGATGTAGCGTCTTAGCGTTCTAGTGGTATAATTTTAGACAGAGAACAATTCTTTTCTCCTCTACCAAGAAAAATAAAAAATGTACTATTTCTCTGTCATGAATCCATGAGAGATGTGCAAATAAAGTCTGTTGATAAATGGTGACGACGATGAGTGAAGGCTATATTTTTATCTCTTCTCTACTATATAAAATAGGAGACAGACGTAAGTGTCATCAGCCTACATTGTCTATCTCTGCTCAGAGTACGTATATGCAAAACCAAAAATTCCTATAAATTTGCCTTAATAGGTATTGTTTCGTTTGAACTGACACAATAAGCCAGACACGGTGGGAAGAAAGATTGTGAATTCAAGTCCAGCCTCCGCGCTACATAGAAGAGAAAACAGAAGTCCTGAGATAGATAAATCTTAATACTACTTCCCCTATTAGAAATGAGTGGTGATACACAGCTAAGCTACCATTTAAGAGCCCCAGTGGAAGTACACTCCCCGTTTCTCCATTCCAGAGCAACCCCGGGGCTGTTAAATATGTTCGGTTGCTGTTAGACAATATACATGTATTTCAAATCCTGGTTGGGAAACAGGTTGCCTCGATGACTTAGATAAGAAATTCTAGGTTAAACACCTAGAACGGCCCCTGTTGTGTGACACTAACTCCAGCCAGCCAGATAAATCCCTTATCGCTGAAGCTGAATCGCTACTAACCCAGCTATCTCGTATTTTTAAGTCTTATAAGTGACTGCCGCTTGTCCATCTGGCCTTGTTGCCCGCCACTCACCGAATACAGCAACCCAAAGAGCAGCAGTGAGGCTCATTTGGAACAAAGTTGGACCGGAGGCTCTGCAGAACGTAGACAAGGGCCAGGCCACGGCATCTCTGTTTCTATGAAGCTTCCCGTGGGCAGCTCTTGTGGGGCGCAGGGCCTGGTGCTGCTTTGTCCACATTTGTTCTGCCAGAAAACCCGAATTCAGTAAATAACCATTGAATCTACTTGTCATGGAGAACTGGGATATGTACTGTGATAGCCACGACTTCAAGGAAACTCCAGAGTAGAAGGGAAGACGAGACATGAGCACAGATGTGGGGACACGACATAGCAAGGACTCACCTCTGCAAAAGCCACCTCTAGGAAGAGAAATTCAGTCCACATGGAAAAAGGAAGAGAATTTGCAGAGGAGGACACGCCAGAGCCCCGTGTTCTGTGAAGCCAGAGAATAAATTCAAGTCAGCCCAGAGCAGGAGACAGCGTCACAATTTGGAAAATTACTAACCCATTACTGATCTAATCCCTGAGGTTATTCAGATTGTAGATACATATTGAAGACTGAAAGGGTAACACACATATATAGGAGAAAACACACAACATTTGTCTTTTGGGGTCTGAGTTATCTCGCTAGGAATGATTTATTTTCTAGCTTAATCTATTTATCTGCAAATTTCACAACGCCATCTTTCTTTCTTAACATTCCATTACGCAAATAAATCACACTTCCGTTACCCACTCATTAGTTGATGGATATGTAGGTTATTTCCGATTTCTGGCTAGTCTGAGTAGAACAGCAATGAACACGGATGATAAGTGTCTCTGCAGTGGGGTGGAGAGTCCTGTGGGCATATGCTCAAAAGTGCTGTAGCTGGATCTTCTGACAGACTGGATTTCAGTTTTCTGAGGACCCCCGACACTGGTTTTCCCAGTGGCTGTATCAGTTTGCCCTGCCACCACCAGTGAATAAATTTTCCAGGCATTCTCACTAGCACGTGTTGGCATTTGTTTTATGATCTTGGCCATTCTGACTAGAGTAAGTTGAAATTTCAAAGTTGCTTTCATTTACATCTGGCTGATGGCCGAAGATGTTGAGCGTTTCCTTAAGTCCTTCTCAACTATTTGTATTTGGTCCTTTGAGAACTTGCTATTTATTTTGTATCCCCCTTTTAATTGCATTGTTTATTTTCTTGAAGTTCGGGGCTTTTCTTTTTAAATTCTTTATACAGTTTAGATATGAGTCCACCAGATGTGTAACTTGTGAAGATTCCTAAAAGAATATGTTTTCTTCTTCATTCTGCAGCTACTGCTTTACCCAAATAATCGTGTTCTTTACTGTACAGAAGCATTTTAGCCTCATGAGGTCCCATTTATTAATTGTTGTTCTTAATGCCTGTGCTGCTAGTGTCTTGTTCAGAAAGTCCTTTACTGTGTCAATGAGATCAAGTCTATACAACATAGTCTTATAGATGTACAAAGAGAAAACTAGAATATGAGGATTAGATGGGGAGGGTAATGAGAGAACAGAACAAATGAGGGAATATAAAGAATGACGACTAATATTAAAAGCCATTTGGAAAATTATATGGAAATCAGCTACTGTAGATGCTTCCTAAAATATATACATTTATGGAATGAATTTAAATAGAATAACCATATAATGGGGGAGACAATGCCCCAGCTAGATATCTTATGCCACCAAATAAATACCACGGGCTGTTTCTCAGGCTATTGGTAAGCCCCATCGCTGAAGACGACATTACTTATGTTGTCATACATAGAGAAACTAAGCTGGTACCCAACTAGAAGCTTCACCCTTACTAACTAACATTCATGGTTCTGGGAGATACTATACACACTATAGGAGGAGAAACGTATTCATCAATATCACCTTGATACAACCTCTAAGACCCACAACAGAGATCTGCCTGCAAGATATCTTGGTGCAATAGTGACACAAACATTATGGGAAGAAACAATAGCTCTTTTTTTTTTTTGCATTGGATTTAAGGTCCATCCCATGAGATGGCATCCAGACCTGCTCAATTGTCTAAGATGGGCCATGACTTAGAAGAAAACCTATTATTATTACTCTGTTAACTGAACATAGCAATAAAATGAATACATCGCTATACCCTTAGATTAGCACCCCACTAAACTCTGATCAGAAAAGCTTCTTGCAGTAGATTGGAATTAACACGGTCACCCAAAATTGGACAGTGTGCAGAGAGTGAGAGACTTTAGGGCGCTCAGTCCTAAACAGGATGTCTTCATCCAACCACTCCCCTCAAGGATCAGGGATGTCTGAGGAAGAAGAGGTGGAAAGACTGTAAGAGCCGAAGGTGGTAGATGGCTCACTGTAAGTAAATAGTGTCTTCCATACACAACTCTTAGCTTAAAACACTCTGTAATACATGTAATTCTATGTATAAATATGCAAATATAGTTTTAATAAACTTTTCTCATCTGGTGACGGGGTCCTCCAAAATTAAAGATTGCCTAACAAAACTCCCAATACCAGACATAAGAAGCCCCCTTTTAATCAGAGAAAGAACTGGAAGAGCTTGAAGGGGCTCGAGACCCCATATGTACAACAATGCCAAGCAACCAGAGCTTCCAGGGACTAAGCCACTACCTAAAGACTATACATGGACTGACCCTGGACTCTGAACTCATAGGTAGCCATGAATAGCCTAGTAAGATCACCAGTGTAAGGGGAAGCCTTGGTCCTGCAAGACTGAACCCCCAGTGAACTAGATTGTTGGGGGAGGGCGGCAATGGGGGAGGATGGGAGGGAACACCCATAAAGAAGGGGAGGGGAGGGATTAGGGGGATGTTTGCCCGGAAACCAGGAAAGGGAATAACACTCGAAATGTATATAAGAAATACTCAAGTTAAAAAAAAAAAAACATATAAAAAAAAAAAAGCCCACTTTTGAGTTTTTGTCTAGGGATGTCAGAGACATACAGTCTACTGCTGTTGCCCTTGGTTACCCCCTAACAGTGAAAGGTAAGTCTTTACTGTTGAAGACGCCATGCACTTTGGAAACAAAGACTAGAGACCGGAAATGGAACTGATCTGAACGCCCCCTCCCTGAGGACTTAGATGTTACTTACTAGAAGGCATCACACAACCTTCTGAAAAAGAAGGGAGGCAACTGACAGTCCTACCCAGCTATGATGCCTATGAATGCATCAAGGAGCAACACGACCCACTAACCCTAAGGGTGCAGCGGTAAGACACATAGTTTGAAAGTAACCAGAAACTATCCAATTGGACTTAAGACCCATTCGACAAGAGGAAAACCATGTCTGTTATTGCAAACCTGGTTAACCAACATCTCAATGCTAGTGAAGCCCCAGTTCTTAGCAGAGAATCTACAAACCACTAATTTACTAAACCTGCATAGTCTCTAAAAACAGTCTATAAACGTTTATCCTTCTATTCACTTAGTCTTCACCCCCATCAGAAAATACACACACACACACACACACACACACACACACACACCACCACCACCACCACCACCCCCACCACCACCACCACCACCAATAACAACAACAACAAAACAAACAACAACAAAACCCCCAACTTGTCTTTCTAATAGAGACCACCACAGAAAATCAAAACCAATCAAAATGCAGAGTTATGGGGCCCAGTTCTAATGGCTACATCTAAAAAACACTCCTGCACCTGAGGGGAAACTTTACAGAAGAGGTGGCAGAAAGATTGTAGGAGCCAGGGGATCGAGTTTACTGTGAGATTATGTCACCTAGTAACATCAGAAACTAGATCAGAAACGTCTCACCAACATAACCTCCCAAACATGACCCCAACAAGGATACTGACAATCATACAAAATGAGATAGGGGAATCCCACGAGTCATTGATTGTACACAAAGAACTATAGGCAACTGAGAAAAGCTGGTAGTGAGAGCTGTGATCTTCCCCATTTACTAATGCTAAATGATCAGCCCTGAAAACATACATATAAGTAACATGGTATGGGTGGGACAGGTTATATTTAGGAATAGACACATGCAATACCAATTCATGAAAAAGGAGGCCATATTTGAAAGGGAACAGGAAGGGCTATACGGGAGGATTTGGAGGGAGGAAAAGGAATGGGAAAATGTAATTATTCTCAAAAATAGTAAATAGAACACAGAGGTACACACACTAAAGAGCTTGCAACACTAAAGAACCTGCAGACCAGCTTTACCCCCAGCGCTCTACCCAAGTGCTCAGTAGCCCACTGACCTGCAGTAGCAGAGAAAGACTCTGTGGTGGTGACTGGATCTCTACTGTACCAGTTTCTCCCAAGATGAGAGTTGATCACATTATCCTAAAACTGGCCAGTAATTGCTCTATCAAAAAGTTCCTGGGGTCTACCCACGCAGGTGATCCTTGCATTCCGCCCACGCAAGTGGCTGATCAGGTAGTTGGATAAGATGGACATGGAGAAACTCTCCCCGTCCCGGTAGATGATTAACAGACGAAGCAGTATTTCCCTAATCTCCTTTCCCACCAGCCCTCATTCTTCACCATGTGTTGCAATTGTTTATTTTCTTCTCTGCCAAGCATTTCCCCTAAGTTAGAAGGGTGACTGGAATTTGATGCCAGAATTTTCCGTCTTTTCATAACCATAAGTGTTATGCAACACAAAACCCAACCAGCCTAGAAGCCCTGAGTTGGAGTTCAGATCCACTCCGACCAAAATGTCCTCTTCCCAGGACACTAGTCCCGGAGACACACAGGGACCTCAGATCTGAGGTCCTGGCTCTTCATTCATCTCCACCTCTCACCTGAAGCTACAACAGACACAGAGTGTACTTTGTTTATTGAGTTTCTGTTGTGTGCTGACTTGCCTGGAACGTACTCAGAGCTTAACAGATGTTAACAACTACCACCACCAGGCACCAAATGAAAGTCAGTCTGATACTGGTCACTACTCAGAAAAATGCAATGAAGATGCTAATTTATGTGTTTGAGATCACATAAATGTATGGATAAAGTCAAGTCCTAAAATGGTCTGTTTAGTTTATTAATAATAAGTTTAAAGATTTGTGTGCCCAAAAGATTGCTATTGAAAAGCAGTTCTGGACCAGTGAGATGGTTCTGTGGGTAGAAGTGCGTGTTACAAAGCCTAAAGACCTGAGTTTTATCCCCAGAATGAACCAACTCCTGCATGTTATCTTTTGATTACCAGATACAAACCATGCCACAAATGCTCCATATATAAATAAATAATTGTAATTCTAAAAATAAGTAGTAAAAATTAGTTCTTACTGGATGTAGCGGTACAAGCTCATAACTGTAGCATTTAGGAGGCTGAGGCAGGAGGATTATGAGTTCAACATCAGCCTGGGCTACATGGTAAGATCCTATCTCAGAAACCAAGGGCTGGAAACAATGTTCAGTGGTAGAGCTCTTGTCTGACATGTACAAGGTCCTTGGGTTGGATTCACATAGTAAAACAAAACAAAGCAAAACCTCTTTGACATCATAATTTATTTCCTGTAACAAACACTAATGGCAGATGGAGGTTATAGGTAAAGTTTGACAAGGATATGAGACTTAGGGTGGACCTTCAATGATGAGCAGAAATTACTCAGATGAAAATGAGAAGAATATTAGAGGTAAAGAAAGCACAGATATGTCACAAAGGTCAGAGACTGACTTAATGTGTTAAGAGTCCACGTAAAGGTGATCCTACAAAGTCCTGGATGCTGAGTTAGAGGAAACAACGCCCTTAAGTTCAGTCTTCAAAATGTCATTTTCCAATGTGTTCAAGTTCTTTTCCTGCTTTCTACTATGATGGGCACAGAGTTTTCTCTCTGAAGGGACTAACTTACTCTCAACACGTCACTTTGCCTTCTCTTTAAGGAATGCACTCTATTAGTTTTATCTCTGCCATTGTTTTTCTCTCCTGTTCAGCCCTGATTTAAAGGGTTGATTCTTCTTTTCTACATTTTTCACGTTGTCTCTTATCCTGAAGTGTTCCTGAAATCTTGCCAAAACTTCAAATTCCCTTTCCTTCTTTACTCTGACACTGAACTTCTTGAGAATGCAGTCCTCATCTGCAGGTTCAAATGTCTTTGGTTTATCTCTTGTAACGTTTCTGAAGCCTTTAACATTGCTGAACATTTCTATTCTAAATTACCCTTGCCCTTTGACTCTGGTGACTCTTAGTTGACTCTTGTCTCTTGTGACTCTTAGTGCTATCAGCTAGGAGATGAGCCTTTGGGTATGTCTGTGGGGGATTATCTTGACTTTGTCAATTGAGGTGAGAACTAAAGGTGACACCATTCCCTAGGCTGGGGTCCTGTACAGTACAAGACACTGAGCACAGCATGCTAGCAATGCATGTATTTATTGTTCTCTTCTGACAAAGCACACACTGCGATCAGCTACCTCATGCTTATGATGCCTTTAATTCCCTGTTATGATGGACTGCAATACGGGACAGTGAGAGAAAAACAAAAAGCTTTCTCCCCGAAGTTGCTTTTGTAAAGGTATTTTATCACTGCAGCAGGAAAGGAAACTAAGAGAGCTCCCGTAACTAACCCTAAAGTCTCCCGAATCTTCTAATTTCCTTTAACTTTTCGATAACTCCTTTTCTTTACTCTTATCCATTAAAAATGTATTTCATGGACTGGAGAGATGGCTCAGTGGTTAAGAGCACTGACTGCTCTTCCTAAAGGTCCTGTATTCAACTTCCCGGCAACCATATGGTGGCTCACAATTATCTGTAATGGGATCAGATATCCTCTTCTGGTGTGTCTGAAGACACCTACAGTGTATGCATATAAATAAAATAAATAAATCCTTTTTAAAAATGCATTTCATTTTCTTCTCTTTTCCTATTTTCTTGTTTAGAAAGAGTCTCACTCTGTAACCCTGGCTGACCTGGAACTCCATACGTAGACAGACTGGCCTCTGCCACGCCTAGCTCTTCTCCTTATTAAAAGAAAATCTCTTAATTTTAATGAATTTATCTATTTTCATCCTTTACACATTCCCAGTAGGAGGACCACTCCATAGTATCTCGCCGTCTTTGATTACTGTCCTAAGTTCCGTTCACATTATTGTTATCTGAGTGATTTGCTCAAATATCTCACACACAGCATGTCTGAAAAGAACACCGAGTTCTCAAGGATGGAACTCCAGGGCTGCTTCTGAACACTTCTTCCCTGATACAATCACTCCGCAAGTCATCTTGACAAGTATCCCGACCCCTGTCATTTCTACTGCTCCGTTCTAATGTCTGCAGCCACGAGAACAGTCCAGACTATCAGTATCTTTTGCGTGCACGTCTTAGTCTGTTTCCTGTTTCTGTCACAGAAGGCCTAAGACCAGGTACTTTATAAAGAACAGAGATTTACATCTTACATCTCTGGAGACTGTTTGGTCTAAAACTGAAGGGCCTGCTTCTGGCAAGGGCTTTACTGCTGCATCATCCCACGGTCAGAGGTAAAGGTCAGAGGTAACGCAATTCTTTTGCGTTCACAGGACTCCTGTGATGACTAACCCAGTTGGTACCAATCCGTTCTGAGGACACTAGTCTGTAAAACCTAATCAGTTCTGATGCTGGATAGTTCTATGTCAGCTTGACACAAGCTAAAGCACTGGGTCTCAACCTTCCTAATGCTAACCCCCTTAATACAGTTCCTTATGTTTTGGTGACTCGCCACCATAAAATGATTTCCACTGCTATCTCATAATGGTCACTTGGCTACTGTTACGAATAATAATGTAAATAGCTGATAGACAGGATATCTGATGTGCTACCCCTGTGAAAGCTTGTTCAGCCCCCAAAGGGATGGCAGCTCACAGATTGAGAAACACGGAGCTAAGGTTACCTGAGAGGAGGGAGCCTCAACTGAGGAAATGCCGCCAGAGGATGGAGCTGTACACAAGCCTGAAGAGCACTTCCCAATCACAACTTAATTGATGGGCTGGTAATCCTGGGTACTAAAAGAAAGCAGACCAAGCAAGCCAGTAAGCGGTACCCTCCATGGCCTCTGCATCAGCTCCTGCCTCCAGGTTCCTGCCCTGCTTCAATTCCTGTCCTGACTTCCTTCAATGATAAACTACAAAGTGGAAGTGTAGTTCTTCCCAGCTTGCTTTTGGTCATGGGGCTTCATCACAGCAATAGAACCCCAATTGGAGAAGCCTCCAGAATGAACTTTGGGGAGCACGCCTGAAGCACTGCAGTAACCCTTTTTCATTGGTTCCCCCACCTCACTCCTTTTCCAGCTCAAGCCATGCTGCAGTTGGTTGTCCTTATACTGTGAGAACTTATCCTCCATGTTGTCCTCACCCTACAGCTTGAAAGCCACTCCTATCCACTGCCTAACCAAAGAGATGCGAATTCTCTAATCTGCCTTCAAAACTCTTTATTAACTGGATTTCACGAACCTTCCTATCCTTTACCATTTAGTCATGTTTCACTCAAGTCAACCCAAGTTACGTGCTATTGCCTAAACATGGTCCATGTTTCTTGCATCTCACCAACCCTTTCTGAAAAAAAAGTAAATCAAATATTCACTTTAAAACACATAAGTGCTTTAAGAGTATAAGCCCATATCATACATACTTGTTATTTTAGTTAAGATTATATTTCAAGATTTTTCTGTTCCTTCATGACTATCATTGGAAATGCTGCAAAACACTCCATGTGTCCTAAGTTCTAAAAACATTCCAAATATTGGCCAGGGTAGGTAGTACATATCTATATGCCCAGACTTGGTAAATAGAGAGAGGAGAATTTGAAGTTCAACATCATTCTCAACCACAAAGGGAGCTCAAGGTCAGCCAGTCCCTCCTCAAGACCGTCTGTCCAAATCAGCAACAAAAAATGTAAATACAAGAATAAAATAATTGACATTTTAAACATATTTTTCCCTCATCTCCTCCCAAACGGAAGTGTTCCTCTCCATCTGTGCTCCCATAGTGCACTGCTCTGGAGTCCTTTTCATTCTAACTGCCCTCAAGTAATATATGTATTCAGGTAATGTGTCTGTTAGGAGACACTTAGCTACTTAAAAGTTCGTTTCTTATAATCCTTTCAAATAATGCCCCGGGCTTCTCTGATGTTTTGAATGTTCTTACATGGTCTGGGTGCAGAACAGATGGGGAGTGAGAAGTGAGTCACGTGACGAATTCCAGGGAAAACCGACTCCAGAGACCAGGATCAGGGTACAGATCTGAGTTCACTGCCCAGTCCTTAAGTTTATGTTGGATTTGAGCCAATCTCGAGTCCCTAAATTCTTGGCCAATCAAAGCTCACCACACTGTCCCCATGCTCCAGTGAAAGCCCTGCCTGATGAGGTAACTCAGAGGGATGGAGGGGAAGTGTTGTCACCTGTGAGGACTTCCATGAAGCTGGGGGAGCGGCCACGGCCCTGGCCTCCGTTCCTGTCTGCTGTTTCACTGTTATGCCGGGAGCCTTCTTAGATCTAAAGTGTATTTTTCTTCTGTCTGTGAGTATCAGTGTAAATGGAGCCTTCAAGGCAGTTACATACGACATGATGATGAAAAGCCTTAGAGTTCCTGTATCTTCTACTCTCTAAATAAGGAGTTGAAAATACAGTCGCTGTGCACCTCACATCTCAGCCCCATGGCGATGCGAGGCTGGGAGTCATCGAAAAGGCAATAAATTACCATATCAGGCTTAAAAACCAGGCTTCCTTAATGGTGTAGGGAAGACTTTGGGGCCTAATCCTACTTCTGTCTTAATGGTTAGTTACTCTTTGAGAATGTCACATGGTATGTTTTTATATTTTCCCATCCTCCAACTCCTCCTAACTCCCTTTATCCACAAGCCTTCATGTTCTTTCTTTTTAAAAAAAAAAAAAAGTGCTAAACAATGGCGGTACATGTCTTTAACGTGAGCACTGGGGATGTACAGGCAGGTGGATCTGCAAACTCGAGGCCAGCCTGGTCTACAGAGAGAGTTTCAGGACAGCCATGGCTATACCAGAGAAACCCTGTCTCAAAAGCCCAAAAAGAAAAGAAAACAAAAATTACTGAATCCGATCTGCATTGACTAACTCTCCTGAGCATGGGCCTGCCTGGAGTGTGGTTAGTATATCAAGTGTCACTCCATTGAAGAGAAGTCATTACTCCTTTCCCAGCAGCTACCAGTCAAGAATAGCTAGGGCTGGGCCTTGTGCCCAGGAGCCTTCCTCCATGCTGGGGATTTTGTCCTGCTTGAGCTTGTGCAAGTCTTGGTATTCTGTCATCATCTCTGTGAATTTACATATACATCTTCTCTGTTGTGTCTGAAAAATGAGGTAAACTTAGTCACCCACCACCTCTGGCTTCCATACACTTTCTACCCTCTCTTCTGCACAGATCGCCGAGTCTTCCCGGAAGGGGTGTGATAAAGATATCTCATTCAGAGTTAAGTATTCCAAGCCTGTCTGTCAGTCTGTCTCTGTCTCCCCGACCCTCTCTCTGTCTCTGAGTATCATCCAGCTACAGGCATCTGTGTAAATTATCATCTACTGTAAGTAGTAGTTTCTGTGATAAGGGTTGAGTGATGCTCAGACCTATGGGTATAGCAGAATGCCACGAGGGGTCATTTCATTGCTGTGTTCCTTTGGCAGAATAATAGTAGTACATTTCCCGTAGCACCTAAGACCTGTCTAGACTCAGGTTCTTGGTCACTTTCCCAGTGTCAGCGATGGGTACCATTTCACAAAGCAGGCCTTGAATCCAATCAGAAAGTGGGTGGTTACTCCCCTAACCCTTAGCCACTATTACATCAGTGGCCGTATCTTATATGCAGATCATTCTTAGAGCTTGCAGGGTCATAGCTGAGGGAGGTTAATGATTCCTTTTCTCTTCTGGCAGCACTGGGTAGCACCTTCTAGCACCATCCCTACTATTCAGAAGGGATGAGGCTTCCAGTTGAGTGCCAAATGTTTTCTATGTTGTATGCCACAGACATGTGTGTCTTCAGCAATGAGGACTTTTACCAAGTCGTCAGAATAACCAATTGCGCTGTTGGTAACCTTTGGTGCTTGGAGAGGTTGTGTCAGGCAGGGTGTGGGACTCAATCAGCAATTTTAAAGATGCAATTGTTGTGAGTATATTTTCTCCAGAATGAAGTTAGCTCTTGCCTCAGATATTTTGAAAACTCTGACTTATCATTCATGTCTGATGTGACGTACACTCAGATCAGACACAAGCTTTCTCATTCCCCACACAGCCAGAGAACTATGCTCTGCAGTCAATCTTGGTCAATAACCACCATACCTGGCCCTTCTACATTCTAAGAAACATTTCCACAGACACCCCACACACACTTACATACAGTAAGTCCACTGGATGGCCACATGACCTTGCATTTCCACCCTGTAAGGAAAGACCCACAAGCACCTTTAGAAGCAATTTATTCATAGGTGTCTGTCTGTAACCATTCTGCTTAGCTATGGTAGTTCAGTAAAATATCCGACTTCAGCTTAGTTTTCTTCATCTCCAGAGAACATTTAAGTTCTTCCATTGTTATTCCACCTTCCCTTAGCTGTCTCACAAAGTTCTCCGTAGCATTGCAAAGGTCCTTACTCTCCTGAAAGGCAAGCTAGGGAAAGAAAGATGTTTAAAGTTACACATGGGGAGCTGAGAGTCAGCTCTCTACTCTGAAATAAGTAACCCACAAACCCAGGGAACTCCACGTGGATGTGCATCCTCAACTTGACCAGTCATATACATTTTCTGGTTTAAATATAATCATTAATATTTCTCCAGATATAAATATGGGCTAAAGTTAGTCTGAATGGAGATAAATGTGTTCAGAATGTCTTGGAACCTAGACTTGGAGCAGCTTTTCACAGCAGCCAGGCCTTATAGATATCGGGCACTGAGTATACCTTGTTCTATATGACAAATGAGGCAATAAATCCCGTAAAAGGGTTGGGTCTTTGTCATGATAGTGATGAGTGGGAACGTTCTTCTACAGAAATATGAGTTGACATCGTATTGGGCCCCTTCTGCAATCAAGTCAAGGTTAACCCATTCAAAACCATTACCCAGAACTGAGCGGTTATCCACTAAAGCACATGCTAAGAGTAATATCCGACCTGAGGCTGCAGCTAAGCTCAAAATGGATAACACCCCCTTACTTACAATAGCTTTCTCAAGTGCACTCTGTTCAGCTGATTTGGGGGGTTCCTGAATGGACTCACAGGTAGGATAGGAAGGGCTCCACTCTCCATCACTGCACTGCAGCTTCTGTGTGCCCACTAGGTGGTACCTGGAGATGTTAGAACAACACTTCTAAGCAGGGAAATAGAGACTGATTTTTTGTAGCTGTATTTTACCGTTTCCAACTGTGATCAAAGCCACCTTCCTGCTTAAGCTATTCCATTCTAAGAAAACAGCTATGAAGTAAAACAGCTCTCCTGAAATGGTGGGTGGACCCAAAGGATGAGTCAAGGCAGAATAACACGGAGAAAAGTGAGAACTTCAGAGCCAGTGTATTGGGGGTGGGGGGAGAGGAATGGACAGGTGAGGGGAGGAGCGTTTGATCATTCATTACCCAAATGGCACCTGTATTAAGCTCTAAAATGCAGGTGCAGGTGAATGGGCTAAAGGAGAGCAGCAGCGTGTGATCAGCATAAAAACAGAAGTTAATATAAAACTGAGAGGTGGGACGTAAAGGCTGGTAAAGTCACATGACATGATTAAGGCAAGAGACCAATTAGGGAGGGAGACCAGAGCATCTGAAGGAGGGTTAGACCTTATACAATGCTTTAAGGGTCTAAGTGCTAAATCATTATATTTCTGATTTTTGTTTCTTTCTTTCTTTAAGGTTTCCACTCTTGAATTCTGTGGGGAACAGTCCATTGTCTATTTCCGAGGAAGTAAGAGCAGTCCTGTCCTTACAGGCGTTCTTCAGGTTGTAGGCATCTGTGCTGGTGGGGAGGGTATTTCCCTCCTTTGGAAACAGTAGATGGAGAAGGGAGGGACGGCCTGGTAGCCATGCAGCCCATCCACGCCCACGGGAAGTTTGTCTCTGCAGCACCGAGCACTAGGATCTGATTTCCCACCACTCCTGTGCACAGATGCTAGTCTGCTTGTAAGCCTGCTGCACATCCTTGTTCTCTGGCCTGATGGCAGCAAGGATTGCTTGAAACTCAAAGATGCCCAAAGGCCCATTGACTCCTCGGAGTTCTTTCTTTGGTATCTTGACATAGTTGTCACTCTCGACGCCTCTCAGGCCTTCCTTCCGAGAGTTTCCATAACATTGGCCTTGTCAGCAGAATTGCACAGGGGAACTGAGCGAGCAGATTCTGGATGTGGACATGGGTTCTACTAGGGAAGTCCCAGGCTGGCCTAAACCATCTATGGGATTTGATGTGGCCCCATTATGTGGGAAGCACCCTGTCAGTACATGGATCCCTCAAAAGGACAAGAGAGTAGTTGCCAGCCAAGGTGAAGGCAACGAACAAATCATTTGTGGGAAAACAAAAGGAACCCTGAGCAGTCGCTGCTGCCGGTGGTGACAATAAGTCTAGTTCAATGAAGTCATCAGCAAGGGAGCCACAGTTGGCTCATGGGAAGGTTACAGGAAGAACCCAAGCTAGAAAGAGAAGCCAGAGTGGCACAAGTCAGTAGCAAAAACAGGCCACCAAAGAAGCGTGACTGGCACATGAACGTTCACAAGTATGATTCACTGCAGACTACCAAGACACAGAAGACAACGCAGAGATCCCTTGAAGATCAGAACTCAGACAATCTGTCTTCATCCCCCTAATGCGCCCCTTCACTCCTCTAGAGTTAGTGGAACTGAGAGCCAAGTTCAAGCAAGAACAGTGTGTGCCTACTGAGACTGCGGGACATGAAGGCGGGTGGCATTCGCCTTAGCACTGTAGCGGCAGCAGCCGCAGTCAATCCCTGCGATGTAAGTGTGGAGCTACTGACCATGCGGCTGACTACTGCCATTAGACATATCTGGCCCAACTCTAAAGATGTCCCCATCCCAAGGGAAATACAGACATCCATGGAGGAATTGCAGTCATATTTAAAGGGACTTGGCATGAACCTGCAATGTGTGTTTTGACTTTTTTTGGTGCTTATCATGACTTGTACAATAGATTTAAAAGATGACATCTTGCACTGGGTACCTCCAGTCAGGGATGAGCTCTGATATTCATATGGTGCTCTGTCAATAGATATAAAAGGAAGCTCAAATAGTGTCAGATTCAGTGGAGACAGAGACAAAGCACAAAAGTGTGAAGAAAAAAAAAGAGTGGCACAGAAAAAGTCTCTGAAATGCAGGTTAAATCAGCAGGTTCTCCCCTGGCCAACACATGAACATAGAACATAGGAATAGGAGAGAAACTTGTTAGAAAGAAGGAATTTTGTGCCAGTAGGAAATGTGAAAATTAACAAAATACATTATTCACATGTATGAAATTGTCAAGCAAGAATACAATTTTGAAAAATAGACAAGAAGTCAAATAGGGATGAAAAAATTTTGGAAATCACGCCCTTAAGAAAAGATTCCAACCCTTATTCCTGAAAAGACAGTGTGTACCAACTGGACCAGATGACGCATCCTTGTGCCATCTACATTGCTTGCCTCAGACAGTATAATAAGTCTCTGGCTCTGGAGAAAACAATGAATAGAGACTTGGTCCAAGCTTCCACATTCCTGAACAGACTTCTCATATAGAGTTGGCTACATATCGGTCCCCTATAGTACAGAAAGAGTCACTATGCAGATAGCTACTGGGGCCAAATTTACACTTAAATATAGAAACCCAGATAGATTTAAAAACCATTTAATAGGAACTAGAAGCTCCAGTGGACAAACAGTCCCAGTGCTCACTTTTAGAGACTAGGGCATATGCCCTCAAAGGTCTATGCCATAACCCCTGAATATATTAAGAGCTGGCATATTAGAGGGGAAGGACTTGCAAACTACCCATGAGAAACTTTGGTTAGGGTGTCCAGAAAACAAACACATCTTGGTCAAAAGGCCAATCTTGAGAAGCCACACCAGTGGTACCACTGACTCCGAGGTCATATACCAGTAGTTTCCAAGGGCATGGGGAGCACCGAGATATCACAGAAACAATCTATGAGTTGGGAAGGGTAAACATCACTATGCTGGTAGGCAAACCCTTTCGTTTGTTGTCATGCCCTACCCAAAATCTTGGGTACACAAAAAAGGTACATAGCTTAAGACAGCAAGTTACTGGGAATTAAATAAGGTGTCTCTGGCTATATTAACACTGCTATACTGTTGAAGTGTCAAACACACTCAAACTGAACCATCACCACTGTGCCCTGTGTACGGGATTCAGCCAACAATTTCCTCAGTTCCAATATAGTAGTTGAAAGGCAAGAATCATTTGCCTTTTCCTGGAAAAGCCATCAGTGGACTTTCACCATGTTGCCTAAGGGTTATTTACACAGCCTCACAATGTGCCATGGGATAACAATATCTGACCTAGCAGAATGAACGAAACCAGAGACTAGTCAAATATTGCATTAGATTGATAAGACATTAATCCAGACAAGGTCCAAGGACCTGGATTGTTTATGAAATATTTGAATGTTGCCTTTTACAATAAAACAAAAGTATTGCTACAGATGTAGCTGACAAGGTACAAGCTTTCTGCTTCTCTATATGGTTAACCAAGCATAGAAATGTGTGGGGCTACTTGGCTAGCAGAGGCCTTCCTGCCTTGGCTACCTGGCCCTTCCTGCCTAACGCTACTCTATAAACCAATAGGTGTAGGCCTGGACAGAAGTTCATTCCATGGCATTTAAGGAAACAGGACAAGCTGTGGAATAAGTACAGGGTATACAGATGGTTAATATACCCTAAGGTGCTAATATGTGTCTGTTGCAAAAGCAATGGCGTCTTAATATGAAGTCTTAATAACCACAAAACCCATTTGCCTAGAAGCTGTTGTCAAGATTCTGACTACTTACCCACTGGAGGCTAGATAGTTTAGTCATAGACTCACCCACAGTCAGGGACAGTGCTGATAACTACTTTGGTTAAGTAAGGGTATCTTAAACAGAAGGGGTAGATAACACATCACCCTCAGTAGAGAATGTCAACAGTTTTGGTACCTCAGTAACTATCAAACAGAAGGAGTGACTGCACCTAATGAAATGTTGGACCACTACTCATGAGTGAAGGGAGGAGAAGCAATTATAAATTGGTGGATCAGCAAAATGAAATCGCACCTAACAGAGGACGGTAGCCTAACACTGAATGATAGAAAGCTTTTGTGTTGATTAAGGCCAAGTTTACAGAGGTTAGCAGACCAACCTCCACACAGTAAGGATCCTACTTATGTAGGAAGAGAAACTCCTAATTATAAGCACAACAAGTTGGGCCATGTTCAAAGCCCATTTTGATTTCCTCAGTGTCAGAGTCAGCAGTGGCCCATTAACAGACACTCACTGTTGGGACAAGAGCCAAGGAGAAATATGAGGGATGTATACCACACAAGCAAGTAATGTTATAGCATGGTGCTGCTCCACAACACTTACAGTGGCCTAGAAATTATGAGTTTGGTCAGACTGAAAAAGACCCTACCAGGCTACTCAGCTGAATGGGCAACTTAATGGAGTTGCAACTTAATGGAGACTTGCATGGTACATGCTTACCAAACATATACTTACAGACATTGTATATTCTTACCAAAAATATGTGGGATGATCTCAGTGATATCCATAGTACACACTAAGAGGGAAAATACACTATGTTGACCGTCTACCAGGTTCATGGTTCAGTTTAAGTTGATATGTTTTCCAGGAAAAAGAGTCATCTAAAAGATTACCATTCAGTGCTCACCGGACTCTCTATATGGGAATCCGTAGTTGACTGAAAACTGCCAAGACCATTTTATAGGTCATGAAGTGAAACAGTTAATGAGTAACCAAAGCCTGCCATGGGTCTTGCATCTACCCTTCTCAACCCAATTAGACCATGACTCATCAGGAGCAGGACACATCAAACATGAATAGTAGCTGACTCAGGTTTTAAAGACAGACTCCCATTTAACTCCCTGAAGCCTTCAATAAAAGGCCTCAGACAAACAAGCCAGCAGCAATAGCTATAATTACCCAACAGAAGCTCGTAGCATTTAGACTACAAATTAAATGAACAGATCTCTTCAGCCAGCAAGAGGACCTGACAGAAATTTGCTCCTCACGATCAAACTGAAGTAACACCATCCACAGGATACCTATGTGACCCTAGAAGGCCCAACCATTACTATGTTTATCATGCTAGGATAATGGTCTAAGATTAAAGTATGCTCTATCGCAGAAATTATTCACAAAGGGACATATTGTACAAACAAAAAGCAAATGCATCTCCCAGTAGCATTTATCTCTTTTCTCTCTCCTGAGTCACAGCATGGCCAAACGTTATCCTCGAAGCTCTTCTGACATAGGCCACACCATAGCACATATCTCACCCAGTGGTGCAGATACCTCTTTTGATATCTATTAAACATTCTTGTTTCTCCTAAGTAGCAGCAGGGACCCTGCTCCTCCATTGGGCTATTGGGTTAACACTGGTGTTTAGCATACTAATAATAGTTGGGTTTGCCCTGAGTCACCCACAGTGGATGAAAAGATAATGGTGATTTTATCTGGCCAATTCAATGGTAGGTGCTGGCTATTGTACCAGTGGATAGCCAATGGAATACTATCCTCTGGACCTATAATAAATACTACCAACTAATGAGTCTTCCAAACTGGAAGCCAAACTTGCCGTTCCAATGGTCATGTGCTCTGTACTCCCTGCTAGCAAACCTCTTAATCTTGCTTCTCTTGTGTTGGGGGTTATACTGGCACTGTTACACCTAAAAATAATGTGTATCTACGGCCTTATCTCAACACATGATTGGAAGATACGGAGTGATACAAGAATGAAGGAAATAATAAATGCATCAAACTCTGACAGGGTGAAGGAGGGGAAGTATTTCATTTTATATGAAGCAGTCACAGCAACTCTATTCTTTTAGGTGTTCTGCAGACTGTAGATACATGTGCTGAGTGGGAGGAGCTGCTGGTAACTTCCCTCCTTTGCAAACAATAAAACAGAGAAAGAAGATAAGGCCTAATGGACAAGCAGCACACCCATGAGAAGTTCATTTCCATAGCACTGAGCAATAGGATCCCATTTTCCTCTGTTCCCTCTGTGCATAGATAGCACTCGACTTGTAGGCATGGTGCAGACCTTGTCTCCTGACCTGCTGCCACCAAGGATTATTTAATAATAAAAGTCATCTAAACTCCCTGAGTCCTTCCTTTGGTATCTTGACATGATCATCATTCTCGAGGCTTTGGGTTTGGGTAACAGATTGTTTAGAAAATATATTTAGAAAATATTTTGGATAATTGAGAAGAAATGAATACTTTGATTAGTGTGGTAATTTGAATACGATGTCCCCACATTGTCTCCAGCACTTGAATACTTCATCCCCAGTTGGTAGCACTGTTTGGGGAGTTTATGAAGTATGGCTTTGATGAAGGAGGTATGTCACTAGAGAAGAGCTTTGAGAGTTTAAAGCTTCATGTTCTCTGCCTGCTGCTCCAGCCACCACTCACCTGCTGTTATGCTCCCCTGTCATGACAGGAATGGACTTTTATCCCTCAGGAACCATAAGCCCAAATCAACACTTCCTCTACATTACCTTGGTCATGGTGTTTCATTGCAGCAACAAAGAAGTAATTACCACAACTAAGGTAAGAAGGGTGCTCTGCTAGGTGTCTGCTTTCTGGATATTGAAGAAATTTCAAAATTGGAATGAGCCAGAATTTACAGCAGTAGGAATTATGGGATTAGGTAGACACAGACAGTCATTCTCCAAAGCAGTGCAGTGCAGAGCACTATCCCCTGTTTGAAAAGCCATGTGCTTACCCATCCTCACAGTAATAAGTAACGACAGATCCTGAAGTGAAAGTTTCTTCTTCAAAATAGCCATGGACAGGAGTCTCAGGAGGTTCACAGTCTCCTAAGGGAGAGACACACTGGAGTGAGATTTGTGAGAGCTTAGGCACAACCAGTAGGCAGTGCTCCCTATGCTCTGTGTACACTAGAGTCTGCCATCTTCACACCAGTCTAAGTGAGACCCAAAGCATGTTCTCTTTCTCACGAAACCATAACCGTCCGTAGAGAAGGGTCTCACCCTAGCTTATCTCGAGTTACAAGGAACTGGCAGTGTTCAAGGAATGGGGCTACACACTGTAGAGCTGCCAGCTGGTAGAGTGCAGGGGGAGGCAAACTAGGGTTGAACCTGTAGCTCAGCTGCTAGAGTGCCTACCTCCCATGCACAAAGACCTGGGTTCGACTACCAGCATTAGATAACAGGAATGGTGACACACCTATAATTCCAGCACTCAGGATGTGGGAACTGGAGGATCAAAAGTTGGGAGAGTAGGGGAAGAAAGAGGAAGAAAGGAGAGAGGAAAAGCTGGGGGATAGGGAAAGCAGAAGTAACAAGACAGGAAGTGAAGGTTTTAATTCTGGCTTGTATGTTAATACAGCACCAAAACGCACAGCTCCACAGCACTTACTACTTCGGCAAATGGGCAAGGGAGGTGCCCAGGTGTGGTCCTCTAGGCACTGGCTCCAATTGCTTCCCTTGAGGACGTAACCATCATTACACTCAAATATGATTTTGTCACTTATATTCACAGGCCCAGAAGAATTGATCTTGCCATTTTCCAGTACAGGGTCAGGACAGTGGCCCACTGAAGAAGAAAACAGTCAGTGCTCTAGGAGGATTGGAAGAAATAAAAGTTCCACTCCCCACTTTAGGAAGTATGGATTTCATAAAGACAATGGTAAATCAGAACTTACTGATGCACATGAATCTAAAAGGATAGGTATATTCCAATGCAGGATGAGTAAAGCCCAAGGTACTATAATTGTGGATAAAAAGGTATTGATCTGTTATGGACATTTCCTCCAAAGTTCTTTAAGACCTATGACCTTCTAAAGAAGGCTCATCAAGACTCTGCAAGTTCTAAAGGGAAAAGATTTAGCAAATAAACATCTAAGGAGTCTCAGGAACTTCCTGAACCTGACCAGATGTGCAAGTTCTTCCCTCCCTAAGATTATATAATCAGTAAGGACTGCTGGGAGCTGCTCAGACTAGCTGAGTGGTCTAGAAAACATTTTTCAACCCTTTGAGTTTGCCTGCAAGTTGTATGGAAAGCTGCAAGTTTCTAGCTTTTGTGATTCTTCATAAATGCTGGGGTGAGCTTCTAGTGATGCAGCTATCCTTGAGTCACTTGTGCTCCTGTAACCCCTTACATATACTTCTGCAAATAACTGCAATAAACTCATGGGTTTACCAAGCTGGATTTTGGTAGTATTCTTAACTTTGGTCTGTCATTAGTTTCTTATCTGGGATGGGTAGACATTTTTCATGTCTCTCCAGGAATGCTGTCATACAACATGGTCATACACAAGAACAATATAATTTACAACTGTACTACACACAATGAAGTGCATAACTAGATACTATCACTAGCATATTCATTATTCTGCTGTACAAAACATTGCTCAAAAGCCTTGTGCCTATATTCTAAGCAAGTCTTCCCTTCTTTCATCTAGCCAAATATATACTCGTTCATTTCTTGTTTTCTTTCTTGCTGTACATTTTAACTGTTTCTTTCTCATAGAAACCAGCAGCCAACAGAGAGGTACATATTTTTTTATATGAAACAAACTGTATAATATTGTGCACACATAAAATTAACACAGCTTTAAAAAAAGTTCTACTAATAAAAAAGATCCGGAAGAATTGTGCTGTGTCACTACAGAAGATAACAGTAAGTTTTGTCACCTGAAGCAAGCCACTTGAATGTCACTTGTTGCATATTGAGAAGAATAGGTTTTCCTAGTTTAAAAGTAACATGATGCCCAGGCATTGTTGATGCACCTGAAATACTAGTACTGGCAGGGGTTTTGCAAGTTCCAGCTCACTAGGGGCTACGTATTAAATTCCAGACCAACACGATGGGCAATTTTAATGTGGCCTACAGGAATATAGGAGATGACAGTATGGCCAGAAAAACCAGACTCACGGAGGCACTCAGGGAGGGTCGCATTCCATTCCTTCGAGGGATCAAAGACCAAAGACTTCTTTCCCACCAAGTGGTAGCCTTTGATACAAAGGTAAATTCCCAGAATCTGTTCTTCAGTTTCCTTTCCAACAAACACACTATTGTTCACGGGAGGGGGTTCTGAACAGCTCCCTGTTAGAGGGAAAAGGAGAACAGAATCATCTGGCATTATCACCAGCCGCAAAAACATTCCTCCCTCAGACTCTTTGCTGAACTAATCCCAGCCTATCTCTTCCATTGTATGGGAATCCCCATCTCTCATTCTCCAGGAATGTCTAAGGTTACACTTCCAAACAGATAATGGATATTGTATTTAAATCCAGCACAAGTTATCCATTCCCTAACAAGCAATCCCTTCCCAAGTATCAGTCCTAGATTCCTTAATAGTTGACATCTCAGGATTTTGAAAGTGTCACTTTTTGGGATCCCAGAATAAGAAAAGCAAGTCAGCAATGACCACCCATCTCAGGGGGCAAGATCACCATCAATGTATATTAAAGCTCACAATGAGTATAAAGCATATACCTCACTTGAGAATTTTCAATATTATAAATTTCATTAAAAATACAGAATGCCTCTTAACCCACAAATTGACATGATATATCTTATATGGAAATCGTACTTACCATCTAAGGCAGAAATCAACCATATCAGACAGCACACAACCAAACAAAGCATTTGGTGAGCAGTTACTTGACCCACGATGGACTTAAACTCTGATATCAGTCAAAAGCATCCTCTAAAGACGTCAGATCAAAACAACTTTTTTCTAAGGAGTTATATTTCCCCTGGAATAGATGGGAAAAAGAAAGTCTACCCTGTAATAGAGAAGAATAGCAGAAATAAGACAGTGTATCCAGTTGCTTTGCAACCACAAAGAGACAATTAAAGAGCTGCCAGAATTAAAATCTTAAGAAATTTCCCAGTTTCTAGAAATGCAAATCAGTGGACCAGTTGCTTTAGACTGCAGGTTTATCCTTACCCAACAGGCATGAGCGAACTATTCCTGCCATGACCTTGACTTCTGTCAATATTTCCAGTGTTTACAGTTCACTGCCTACGGCTCTCACCAGCTTTGGGGACAGACAGGGTGCCGATCAATGGTATTTTCCCAGAAAAGACCAAACTGAGTGTTACTTCCTCCCCATTTTTCTAACTTCTCATCTGTGCCAAGGATAGTATTACCAGGCAGATGATACGCAAGCTGTGAATGAATGCCTTTGGTGTATATCAGACACACTTCAGGAAAGCCCTAGTGGGCAGGACAACAGAGAGGCAATGCCTCGCACAAGGCATCTGAAGGGAGGGGCTGCTTATATTGGAGTGGTAGTTTCTACATGGGCAGTAGGCTATTGTTTCAATGATGCAGTATCCTGGAGTAAGTTTAGAAGGAATGATAGTCTTCAACTTGAATCAGAAATGGCTCAGCCTAGCCACCTATCCTGAGCTGGTGTCCACATTTTGTAGCAACAGCTCATTATGAATAACTTTGATAACCATCTTCCTTGGAGGCAGCAGGGACCTTGCTTGGAGCACAGTAAGCGAAAGCAGCCCTTCCTTTGAATGCCACAGTACATTCATCCATACCAGATCAGATTCCATATATTAGCTACCTCAGGACCATGTCAGTACCGAAGAATGGAAGCTCAATTAATTGCGGGGGAAACTGAGAGTTTCTTTTGGGGTTCTTAGTCTAATTGGTAAGAAGAATTTTAAAATTGAATCATAAGGAAAGTTGTGAAGAATTTTATTAGCTCCAAGGAAAAACAATGGAGCAGGCAAGCCTGAAAATCTTGGTAACTGCCAAGAGGAGGTGGTGAAGAGGAAGAATACAGTTATGTAGTATGCGATGGAGGTTGACAAGCAGCTGCATGGAGGCGGAGGGTAGTTCAGAGAAAGAATGAGAAATCCAAGTGCCTGGGGAAGTTATACTTCTACATTTGGCCTGTTGGAAAGAAAGGTGCTTCCAAAAGCAGACGACCTCTGCTGTATGGCCTGAGGGAAGCACTGTGTCTGCCCCAATGGAGGGGCACTTGCCAGGACATTACCTCAGCAGTATACAGCTTAATGTCTGTCTTAGTTAGGATTTCCATTGCAGTGAAGAAACAGCATACCAAGGCAACTTTTATAAAGGACAATATTTAATTGGGGCTCCCTTATTGGTTCAGAGGTTCAGTCCATTATTAACAAGGCAGGAAGCATGGCAGTATCCAGGCAGGTATGGCACTAGAGACAGAGCTGAGAGTTCTATATCTTACTCCGAAGAGAACCAAAAGCTAGGAGAAAGGTCTCAAAGCCCAGTGACACACCTACTCCAACAAGGCCACACCTTCTAATAGTGCCACTCCCTAGGCCAAGCATATTTAAACCACCACATTCTACTCCTGACGCCCATAGGCTTGTTCAAACATGTGAGTTTATGGGCACTACACCTAGTTATAGCATAACACAAAATATATTTAGTCCACATTCAAGAGTCCCCATAGGCTGTACCCGGAGCTGACCCAGTCCCACAGTTCTCTGTACCCAAATCCTGTTGGGGAGAGGGCTACTCTCAGAAATGCAGACAATCCTGAGAGCTCAAGGGAGACCACTACCTCTGCTCACATTTCTGGCCCAAGAGGAACCCCACTAGAGCCCTCTGGACACAGGAACCTACTAGCAGTCAGGGAGGATCCTTCCAGCCTCCGCCTGTGCCCAGAGCTGAAAGACAGTAGCCAGGAATGCTGACACCTTGAGAGCAGAGGTAAGGCCAACACTTCTGTGCTGACACAAAGGCTTACAGTAGGGTCAAGCCATGGTCAGAGACCGCAAGACCAGCTAACATCAGAAACAACCAAATGGTGAGAGGCAAGCACAGGAACCTAAGAAAGAGAAACCAAGACTACTTGGCATCATCAGAATTTAGTTCTCCCACCAAAGCAAATACTGGATACCCAAACACACCAGAAAAGCAAGATTTGGATTTAAAATCACATCTCAGGATGATGACAGAGGACATTAAAAATTACAAAAGTAACTCCCTTAAAGAAATACAGAACAACACAGGTAAATGAGTAGAAGCCCTTAAAGAGAAAACACAAAAATCACTTAAAGAATTACAGGAAAACACAACTAAGCAGGTGAAGGAATTGAACAAAACCATCCAGGATCTAGAAAGGGAAATAGAAACAATAAAGAAAGCTCAAAGGAAGACAACCCTGGAGATAGAAAACATTGACACAACAGTCAAAGAAAATGTAAAATACAAAAAGCTCCTAGCCCAAAACATTCAAGAAATCCAGGACACAAAGAGAAGATCAAACCTAAGGATAATAGGTATAGAAGAGAGTAAAGACTCTCAACTTAAAGGGCCAGTAAATATCCTCAACAAAATTATAGAAGAAAACTTCCCTAACCTAAAGAAAGAGATGCCCATAAACATACAAGAAGCCTACAGAAATAGATTGGACCAGAAAAGAAAGTCCTCCCGTCACGTAATAGTCAAAACACCAAATGCACAAAACAAAGAAAGAATATTAAAAGCAGTAAGAAGAAAAGATCAAGTAACATATAAATACAGACCTAACAGAATTACACCAGACTTCTCAACGGAGACTAGGAAAGCCAGATGATCCTGGGCAGATGTCATACAGACACTAAGAGAACACAAATAGGCTACAATAGGCTACTATATCCAGCAAAACTCTCAATTGACATAGATGGAGAAACCAAGATATTTCATGACAAAACCAAATTTACACAATATCTTTCCACAAATCCAGCCATACAAAAGATGGAAAACTCCAACAAAAAGAGGGAAAACACACCTTAGAAAAAGCAAGAAAGTAATCTTCTTGCAACAAACCCAAAAGAAGAGAGATACACAAACATAATTCCACCTCTAAAAACAAAAATAACAGGAAACAACAATAACTATTGCTTAATATCTCTTAACGTCAATGGACCCAATTCCCTAATAAAAATACATAGAATAAGAGACTGGATACGTAAAGAGGACCCAACATTTTGCTGCATACAGGAAACACACCTCAGAGACAAAGATAGACACTACCTCAGACTAGAAGACTGGAAAACAATTTTTGAAGCAAATGGTCCCAAGAAACAAGCTGGAGTAGCCATTCTAATATTGAATAAAATTGACTTTCAACCAAAAGTTATCAAAAAAAGATAAGGAAGGACACTTCATATTCATCAAAAGAAAAATCCACCAAGATGAACTCTCAATCCTGAATCTATGCTCCAAATGCAAGGGCACCTACATACATAAAAGAATCCTTACTAAAGCTCAAAGCACACGTTGCAACTCACAAAACAATAGTGGGAGATTTCAACACCCCACAATGGACAGATCATGGAAACAGAAATTAAACAGAGACATAGAGAAATTAACAGAAGTTATGAACCAAATGGATTTAACAAATATTTATAGAACATTTCATCCTAAAACAAAAAAAAATGCCTTCTTCTTGGCACATCATGGTACCTTCTCCAAAACTGACCATATAATTGGTCATTAAACAGGCCTCAACAGATACAGAAAGATAGAAATAATCCCATGCGTCCTATCAGACCACCATGGGCTAAAGCTGGTCTTCAATAACAATAAGGGAAGAATGCCCACATATACATGGAAGTTGAACAATGCTCTACTCAATAATAACTTGGTCAAGGAAGAAAGAAAGAAATTAAAGACTTTTTAGAATTTAATGAAAATAAAGGCACCACATACCCAAACTTATGGGACACAATGAAAGCTGTGCTTAGAGGACAACTCATAGCTCTGATTGCCTCCAAAAAGAAACAGGAGAGAGCATACACTAGCAGCTTGACAGCACACCTAAAAGCTCTAGAACAAAAAGAAGCAAATACACCCAGGAGGAGTAGAAGGCAGGAAATAATCAAACTCAGGGCTGAAATCAATCAAGTAGAAACAAAAAAGACTATACAAAGAATCAACAAAACCAGAAACTGGTTCTTTGAGAAAATCAACAAGATAGATAAACCCTTAGCCAGACTAACCAGAGGGCACAGAGTAATCAACTTAACAAAATCAGAAATGAAAAGGAAGACGTAACAAAAGAATCTGAGGAAAACTAAAAAAAAAAAAAAAATCAGATCCTACTACAAAAGCCTTTATTCAACAAAACTGGAAAATCTGGATGAAATGGACAATTTTCTAAATAGATACCAGGTACCAAAGTTAAATTGGGATCAGATAAACCATCTAAACAGTCCCAAAACTCCTAAAGAAATAGAAGCAGTCATTAAAAGTCTCCCAAACAAAAAGAGCCCAGGACTAGGTAGGTTTAGTGCAGAATTCTATCAGACCTTCATAGAAGACCTCATACCAATACTGTCCAAACTATTCCACAAAATAGAAACAGAAGGAACACTACCCAATTCCTTCTATGAAGCCACAATTACTCTTATACCTAAACCACACAAAGACCCAACAAAGAAAGAAAAGCTCCGACCAATTTCCCTTATGAATATCAAAGCAAAAATACTCAATAAAATCTCACAAACTGAATCAAAGAACATATCAAAACAATCATCCATCATGATCAAATAGGCTTCATCCCAGGGATCCAGGGATGGTTCAATATATAGAAATTCATCAACATAATCCACTATATAATCAAATTGAAGGGAAAAAAACCACATGATCATCTCATTAGATGCTGAGAAACCATCTGGCAAAATTCAACACCCCTTCATGTTAAAAGTCTTGGAAAGATCAGGAATTCAAGCCCCATACCTAAACATAGTAAAAGCAAGAAATATACAGCAAACCAGTAGCCAACATCAAACTAAATGGAGAGAAACCCGAAGCAATTCCACTAAAATCAGTGACTAGACAAGGCTGTCCATTGTCTCCCTACTTATTCAACATAGGACCCAAAGTCCTAGCCAGACAATTAAAGGAGGTCAAAGGGATACAAATGGGAAAGGAAGAAGTCAAAATATCACTATTGGCAAATGATATGATAGTACACGTAAGTGACCCCAAAAGTTCCACCAGAGAACTACTAGGCCTGATAAACAACTTCAGCAAAGTGGCTGGGTATAAAATTAACTCAAATCAGTAGCCTTTCTCTACTCAAAGGATAAACAGGCTGAGAAAGAAATTATAGAAATGACACCCTTCACAATAGTCACAAATAACATAAAATACCTCGGTGTGACTCTAGCCAAGCAAGAAAGATCTGTATGACAAGAACTTCGACTCTCTGAAGAAAGAAATTGAAGATCTCAGAAGATGGAAAGATCTCCCATGCTCATGGATTGGCAGGATTTATATAGTAAAAATAGCCATTTTGCCAAAAGCAGTCTACAGGTCCAATGCAATTCTCATCAAAATTTCGAACTCAATTCTTCATAGAGTTAGAAAGAGCAATTTTCAAATTCATTTGGAATAACAAAAAAAAAAAAAAAAAAAAAAACAAAAAACCAGGATAACAAAAACTATCCTCAACAATAAAAGAACTTCTGGGGGAAACACCACCCCTGACTTCAAGCAGTATTGCAGAGCAATAGTAATAAAAACTGTATGGTATAAGGAAGGGGAGGGGGGAGGAGGATGTTTGCCCGGAAACCGGGAAAGGGAATAACACTCGAAATGTATATAAGAAATACTCAAGTTAATAAAAAAAAAACTGTATGGTATTGGTACAGAGACATGCAGGTAGATCATTGGAATAGAACTGAAGACCCAGAAATGAACCCACACACCTATGGTCACTTGATCTTTGACAAAAGAGCTAAAACAATAGAGTGGAAAAAATATAACATTTTTGACAAATACAGAGGCGAACACTAGCAGCAATCCAGTGAACTGTGAATGGGCTCCCTGTTGGAGGAGTTAGAGAAAGGATTGAAGGAGCTGCAGGGGTTTGCAACCCCACAATAACATCAATACTGTGCATCCAGAGCTCCCAAGGACTAAACCACCACCCAAAGAGTACACGTGGACAGACCCATGGCTCCAGTTGCATATGTAGTAGAGGACAGCCTTGTTGTGCACCAATGCAAGGAGAAGCCCTTGGTCCTGCCAAGGCTGGAACCCCCCAGTTTAGGGGAATGTCAGGGCAGGGAGGTGGGAAGGGGTGTGTGGTTGGGGAGGGAGAACACCCTCATAGAAGAGGGGAAGAGATGTGATAGGGGGTTTATGGAGAGGAAACTGGGAAAGGGGATAACCTTTGAAATGTAAATTAAAAAATGTCCAATAAAAAAGAAATGCCAGTCATAAAAAAAAAGAGTACCCATAGTCTATAACAGTCTTAATGTTAAAAGTCCAAATTTCAGTCTCCTCTGAGATTCATCCAATCACTTAACTGTAATCACCTATAAAATCAAAATACATATTACATACTTCCAACATCATATAATATACTTTACTATTCCAAAAAAGTCACAGTGAGGAAATACTGGGACAAAGCAAGACCAAAAACGATCGGAACAAACTCTAAACTTGGTCTCCATGTCCAAAGCCAAAGCATTCTTCAGGTCTTCAACTCTTTTTATCTTTGTTAACTGCTGTTTTGGCAGATCTGGCATTCAGCAGCAACAAACTTCGTTCTCTTGCGCTGGTTCAACTCCCTGTTGGTAGCTTTCCTCTGCAGGTATCCCATACTTCTGGTATCTCAAACATCTTGGGATTTCCAAGGTAACTTCAATGTTACAGCTTCTCGTTCCAGTGTCTGGAATCCATACATGATTTTCTGAGCTCATCTAAAGAGCTTGAGTCACTTCTATAGCTCTGCCCTTTGTAGAACTCTAGGCTCTGGTGGATCCACTCCACTGCTGCTGCTGTTCTTGGTGGTCATCCCATGAAACTAGCATCTCTAACATACTGGGGTTTTTTATTGCAACTAGGCTTCACCAACAGCCTCTCATAGGCCCAACTTCTTTGCCTGACCCCTTCAGTCCTGGGCCATCAACTCCAGCTGAGGCTACACCTTCACCAGTGGTGTTCTGGCCTCTCACAGTACCAAGCCCCAGCTGCTCTTTATGACCCCTTCATGCCTTCAAAACACCACCACCTGGGTGATTCTTACTCACTACCAAGTCCAGATGCATCACATGGCTATCTCTGGAACATAGCTTCTTTGTCCTCTCAGAAAACACTTCCCAGATTTCACCTCAGAAATGCTGGTCATTTCTTAATTTCTTATCTCCAGCTAACCAGCAACAATTGTCCAAACAGTCCTTTCTATTCTTGATTCTAAAAAGTTAGAGCCACATGGCCAAAGCTGCAGAGTTTTGCTACTTGCTGGAGCTGGAATATGGTCCCTTTGTTCTATTATATTATTACCAGCTTTCTGTTTTCCAACTGCCTAAGCTTGGCTGTCCTGGAACTTGCTCTGTAGATTGAACTTAGAGACCTGCATGGCTCCGTCTCCTGAATGCTGGGATTAGAGGTGCATACCACCATATTTGGACTTAAGCTTTTCTTTATCTGGAAACTGCTCTCTACCAGGCTTGCTTTGAACTCAGAGGTCTCCTTGCCTCTGTCTCCTGGGATTAAAGGCATGTACCAACATGCCTGGGCCTAAACTTTTCATGGTCACTGTGTCTTCCATTTTCCAGATTGTAGTTCATTTCAGATTAAAAGACCAAATAGAAACTATAACCAGGTAACAACGCCTAGCATAATATAACAATCCTTTGTTCAACTGCAAACACATAAACAATAAGCTTAGCTGGGTGGGATCTTGTTTGCTATAAAGCACTCCCTTAATTCCATTTAATAACGTTGAGCGTGGTATTAAGCTCCCTTCTACTTCTTGGTGCCCCTTTACTTTATGAACAATACATTTTGTATTTTTCCTTTCTCAGTTTGTTCCTTTTCATTAAAATACTCTTCATGAGAGTGAACTTTAGTAACCAAACAACAGAATTTATACCAGGCTGTTTTGAGACTTCCTTTATTGAAGCAATTAATCTAAATCTCTTCACCTAAGCTTCGGACTCTTTGGACAATGGCAAAAAACAGCCATGCTCTTCACCGAAATATCACAAAAAGTCTGTAGGAGGAGGTACTGATATTAAGGTCTGGTTTGCTAATTGGTTCTTGATCCTGTCAATAAAGAAGGCCTGGAGCCAATTGCTGGACAGAAGGGACAGGTGGGACCCAGGAGGAAAAGGGAGACACGGGGAAAGAGAGGGGACTTTTCAGATAGACTTTGGAAGGGGAAGCACGAAACAATCATATTAGATCTCAGGGAAGGTTGCTTCTGTCCTTCTTAAAAGGGGAAACAAAAATATTAATAGGAGGAAATATAGAGACAAAGTTTGGAGCAGAAACAGAAGGAAAGGCCATCTAGAGACTGCCTCACCTGGGGATCCTGCCCACACACATACAGCCACCAAACCCAGACAATATGCTGATGTCAAGAAGTGCATGCTGACAGGAGCCTGATATAGCTGTCTCCTGAGAGGCTCTGCCAGAGCCTGACAAATACAGAGGCGGAGGCTCGCAGCCAACCATTGAATTGAGAATGTGGCCCCCATTGGAGGAGTTAGAGAAAGGACTGAAGGAACTGAAGGGACCTACAACCCCATAAGAACAATACCAACCAACCAGAGCTCCCAGGGACTAAACCACCATCCAAAGACGACACATGGACAGACCTATAGCTCCAGCTGCATATGTAGCAAAGGATGGCCTTGTTGGGCACCAATGGGAGGAGAAGCCCTTCTTAGTCCTGCCAAGGCTCAACCCTCCAGGGGAATGTCAGGGCGGGGAGGTGGGAAGGGGTGGGTGGTTGGGTGGAGGAACACCCTCATAGAAGAAGGGGGGAATAGGATAGGAAATTGGAAAAGGGGATAACATTTGATATGTAAATAAAAATATATCCCATTAAAAAAAAAATCTTGGGGAAGCTAGAACCGGCAGCCTCCACCACCAGATAGCCAAGGAGATCAGTGGAGGCTAGCTGATCTGAGCCATTAAGCCTAGGGCAGGAGGAGAGATGGGGATACTGAATTACTAAGGGAATACATTTCCAGGCGGGAGGTATTTGAGCTCAGCAATTGTAAAGTAATAAAAGCTGTCTAGGTGCTTTTCATCTGTTGAGCAAAGGTGGGGAGAGAGGGAAACTGGGTAGGTGCTGGGCACTTGATGAAGATAAACGGGTGGACAAAAGGGAACCGGGAGGGGCCGGAGCACTGGCAGCAGCTCCCGGGAAAGGAGGTAGTATTTTTTAAAAATACACGCAACAACAGTTTCTGGGCCGCATACTAACTTTCTTCTCCATTGAAAACTCTTGGACCAAATCTACACAGTTCAAATCACCATTCCTACTCTTACCAATGGTCCATTAAACCCCACTTAAAGCATTCCACTGTCCCCCAAATCTAAAGTCCCAAAATCCACATTCCTCCAAACAAAAAAAATGATAAGGCCTCTCAGAGAAATACTCCTGTCCCTGGTACCAACTTTTGTCTTATGGTTTCCATTGCTTTGAAGAGACGCCATGATCAAATCAACTCTTATGAAGACAACATTTAATTGGGCCTGGCTTACAGGTTCAGGGGTTCAGTCCATTATCATCAAGACAGAAACATGGCAGCGTCCAGGCAGGCTTGAGGCTGGAGGTGCTGAGAGTTCTACATCTTGTCCTGAAGGGAACCAGGAGAATACTGTCTTCTGGGCAGCTAGGAGGAGGGTCTCAAAAGCCCACTCCCAGAGTAACACGCTTCGTTCAACAAGGCTACACCTCCTAATAGTGCCACTCCCTGGGCCAAATATATTCAAACCACCACACTGCCTGATTTTATTATTATTCCCTCCTCTACTTAACATTGCATCAAACAAATCAGATTTCCTGTGGGTGGACTCCTGGCTAGTTGATTGACAGGTCCAGTTATTTAACTCTTAACAGCAGACAATAATATATAATGTTTTGGGAGGCTCGGAATGTTAGGTCTCTACCCAAGGACAGAGGTAAAACTTAGATCCTGTTTCTTTGATCAGGAGGAAGTAGCTTTCCCTTAATAGAACTCAACAATGCCCAGGCGCCGCCATCTTTTCATACAGTAATTTAAACCATACCGGGCCTGCCCTTCTAGTGTCATCAAGAAAACCAGAGGTGGGCTCTTCAACCAGGAAAAGGGCCTCGATGGCCTCCAAGGCTATTAATACCCCTCCCCCAAAACTTAAGGAAGTATGCTTAACCTGACTTGTTTGTGGCTTCCTCTACTGGAGGCTCTCAGCCAACCATTGAATTGAGAATGCGGTCCCCGTTGGAGGAGTTAGAGAAAGAACTGAAGGAGCTGAAGGGGTTTGCAACACCATAAGAACAACAATACCAACCAACCAGAGCTCCCAGGGACTAAACCACCATCCAAAGAGCACACATGGACAGACCCATGGCTCCAGCTGCACATGTAGCAGAGGATGGCCTTGTTGGGCACTAGTTATTACTAGTTTGAGTCATTACCTGGCAATCAACAGGAAGCCACTAAATATTTGTAAATCAATGAATAAATGTCTAGACTAGTAATAACAAATGTCTATAACAATCCTATTGACTTTGAAATGCTAGAGAAACTTGATAGTTACTAACTGAAACACACAATAGCTGGAAACAGATACCATTTAATAATTTCAAACATTCCTTAATAAACTTTCAAGTACATTTTGGAAAATGTTAATATTTTGTGCATATGTAATGTATCAAATGATGTGTTTTTGCATGCGAATTGAAAATTTCATTGTACCTTTTAATTAAAAATAACTTTATTTTCTTATTACAAAAGCAGTATATGTTACTGAGATAGTTTAGCATGGTTTTACTTATCTAAGAGAGAACTTGTTTTCCAGAGAAATACATTCCTTGGTTTATAATAAAATCAATAAGAAAAAAATTGAAAAATCTACAGTCATAACAGTTACCATTCTTTGACATATACAGACATTTACGCTCTACACATTTAACTTAAGTAATACTATGGACATTAGGCTCAGCATTCAAGCCGCCTACAGAGCTAGCAGAACACTGAGAACAGAAATGACATTCTGATAAATACATGCAAACTCACACAAAATAAATAGCTTCATAAAAATACCATCTGATCATCAGAAAGGAGTGCACTTCAATGCAGAGAGCATCCTATACCACAAAAAAAAAAAAACCCTGTAGTACAGTATGCTGTATCAGCCATGGGGAAACGCCTGTCCCAGGCAGAGGGAGGAGGGAGCCTCTCTCCGGGGACCTGCATACATAGAAAGCAAGCAGCAGCCTGGGAGTCAGTGAACTGCCAGCAGCTCATCACATCCTCCTTGGGTAACAGTCTCCAGTATTGTCTACAGTATGAAAGAACATTTAGAAAAAGCACATTTTATTACTTTTCTTGCTACTTATCTTTCTGCCCAACAAGTGTGCAGCTTCAGTAAAATGGAAACAAAGAACCACAGTAACACTGGTGAGGTACAGTATGCTTTGTGGCTTCTGCATTCTTCTTCAGAAGTAACACTAGGGGTGCCCTCATGGTAACAGTGAGTATGCATCAGACACTCAGTGACCTGTGGACAGCAATCAGATTCTTCTGAAGGAGACACTCACTCATAGATGCCCCACGGCTTTGCCGCATCTGCCCCGTGCTGTGGGAGACCTGCTGATCACAGTAGTGACAGCGACAACAGGCACCCAGCATAGGCCCACTGCTCCTGCAGGCACAGGCACAGCTTTCCACAGACCACATCAACTAGATACAAGGGGCATGGCTGCTTCTGCCTATTTTGAAATTTAAAAAAAAAAAAAAAGAAGCCATCTCAATTTCTTCATGGGTTGGAGATGGTCCCTTCAGTCCCAACCCCTCAGGAGGCACTGGTTCAGTCCTGTCTATCTGTGTGAGTTACAAGCCTCAGAGAGAAAACAGTAGCTACGAGAGAATGTAAGGGTTGGTCCCTTTGGGGAAGTCCAGCAGCCAGACCCTGCACCAAAGGATATGGAACAAGGAAAACTTCTCTATATGGGAAGGGAGCCATGGACACTACTCTTCTGCTACCAGAGAAGAGCACTTGCGAGCTTAGTTCCCAACACCCTCCATTTACCTGGTGCTCTGTCTCATCTCCCACACTGCAGGAGGCGACCACTAGCACTCAGACTGCACTTCACCCTGCTCTCCTCCGTCTGGTGAAAAGAGCAGCTCTCATGGAGCAGAAAAGGCTTGCTGAAGTTCACCCTCATCTAGAAACCAATTCTGAAGCAGTGCATTCACACATTAGGCAAATCTCCAGCTAAGGATGCAGTCGGTCGGCCACAGGTAGAATGCTGAATGCTCAGTTAGAATGGTATTTGCAAACTTGGTTCAAACGAGACAAGAACTAACTTGTTCAGGCTGTTGGAGACTTTTTGAGGCACAGTATAGTAATGGTCCTGCTGGGCATGAGGGGTAGAAATGCAGTGAAGGTTTCCCACGCCTTACTGTTGGTAGCCTCAAATGAGACGTTCCCACTTAACTTCCTGTTCTAGCCTCAGGGATGCTGGCATGCCAAGCTTTTTGGTAGATCCAGTTCCTCGGAGAGGTCTGGCCTCAGCCTCACATCAGGAGAGCAAAGTGAGGGATGCCATTGAGGGGCGTCTATGCTCAGCCAGCACATTCTCCACTTCCTAGGGGGTCAGAAAGAGAAGCAAAGCTGTTATACCACAGCTGAATGATGAACAAAGAAAAGTAAAAAGAATCCGTCCCCAACCCTGCCACTGTTGCGGCATCCCCATGTCGAAGCGCACATGAGGACACCACTGTGCCTGCACGCACCTTGACTCTGGGGACTCAGGTAAACCTCAATGGCTTCTTTCCCTGAGAAGGGAAAGACAGTAATAAGGCATGTGTCTTTTTCAGAACCGGACCATAAGCTACATGTCTTAGATATAAAGCACAGATGGGCTGGATCTCTGTGGTAGTCCAGGCTGCAACAGCCTAGAGACCACACACACACACACACACACACACACACACACACACACACACACACACACACACACACACAGTAGCAATGAAGCCACAGGTCATATCACTTCTAAGAAGGGTTCCAATGATATGGTTACCTTATTCCACCCTGACATGAGCAGTCAGAGTAGATCCACCTCTGCTTGGTTAGCCTTGAACTGGTATTTAACGTTTACCTTGTCAGAAATGCTTCCCTTAGAAAGCTTGTTTCTAAAGTACTGAATGTGCTTATGGATCCAAGCACCTAGTAATCCTGTTAAAATCCTGGTCTAGTAGTTTTGGAGGAACCTCTGATTCTACATTACTAATGAGCTCTGGGTCCTCGCTAGAGCACTGTAGAATGAGGCAAAAGGACAGTGGCCAGTCATCTGCCTGCTCCAGAAGTTAAGTACCGTCTCACTTCTAAGCAGGCTGAAGTCTGCTTAGAACCAGGCAAAAACAGCAGGTCAGGGAATTCTGAAAGATCTTCCAAAGTTTTCTGCACAATAAATGACAAAAGTTAAGTGTTGTATGGTCTATTATAATTCTTATTTCTTGCACAGGTACCAGAAAGTGCGCATGACTACCAAAGTTGATTTACTTGCTACCAATGGTGTCCCTCCCATCGTCCCCCAGGAGGTGGCGAAAGAGAGCCATGCCTATAACCGGGCATGAAGCAATCTGAGAACTTATGTTGCTCTGCTTGGCAAGCGTGAGGCAGCTTCAGAAGACAGGAGGTGGGAAGAACAACTCAGAAGACAAACCAAAAAATAAAAATAAAACCAGAAGCCTTCCAATAAGTTCAAGTTACTCAACAATTTTATTAACCCGTTCTATACAGACATGCACATGAAACACAGTTCAAATACAATTATATACTTTAAATGTACCTGATGCAAGATTTCATTGTCAACATCACGAGAATAAATCAGAATGCTACTAAGGATTAACATCTTCACTTTCCGCAGAGCTGTGCCTAGGAAATCTGCAATAAAACTGTTCCTGGGCTTCCCAATGCTGCCCACTGCTATCCAAACAAGGCAGGCTCAGGTCTCTCTACATCACATGCCCACTTGTGAGCAGCCCTTTGCATCTGCCACAGGAAAACCACATCTGAGTAAGTGGACTACACACAATTCAGAATGTCTGTAAACCGAGTCGTGCACATTAGTCTCAGGGCCAGGGAAAGGCTCACAGGAAGGAACAGTCTGACCCACTCTTAGGATATTTCCCTTTGTGTAAGATTAAGAGTAGATTAAAAACAGCAGACTCTCAGTGAGCACACTACAGCCCACAACAGGGAAGGGTGGAGAAGATGCAGAAGGTTCAGGAATCGATAGTAAAAGGAAAATTCTACCCTAAAGCAGGAGACTGAATAAAATGACCTCAAGTAAAGTCACAACTCCTCTGGCATTACCTAAACTAGGATCACAAAATGCTGCACAAGTAATCTACAACCTCATCTTTTGAAAAATAATGAGAAGTTGGACCACAGTCATACAATATTGTCTGTGAAAAATCATGGTGTACACAACTTTTCCATAAAGGAAACATGGAAAATGTTCACTTTTTTCTTATAGGAATACTAGCAAGGAAATGCAATCATGTGCATATCCTACCAGTCAGCACAATAAGGAAGGATGGACTACTGGCAAAAAGACCATTAGCCTTCTGGACACCACAAAACTATTCTTAGCCACACTTCTGATGTGTGTCCGTCACCTCCGGGGAAGAGCCAAGACCTTGCATAGCTGTCCTGCTTAACTGTTAGGGATTTTTAAAGTTGAAATGCCTTAAAACACAAACAAGGCAATCTGGGAAAGCTGGGAGATTTACTGAAACAAATCTGACAGCAAACAGCATTCTTCTGAGATGGCAAGGCAGTGGAGGGTGCATGAAACGTCACCACTCAGAGCGGCCTCAACTACCTGGCATCTGTCTCCTGCCCACCAGCCACTCCAAGCACTAATGAGCTCCTCTGGGACATAGATCACACAGCTGTCTCCAGAAGAATCATCAGGCAGATTAATTTTCTAACAATTATACTGTTTGTTTTTTAAATGAGATGTGTGGAGATCAACTACCAACTTCAAAAAGGATTACGTAGATCCTTGTCTGAAATGCTCAACCATTTGGTCTAGGAACAGAAGCATGCTGTATCCCTAACTTTGCCTTCTTAGGAATCAGAAATAATGGCAAGCACACAGCATAATGCATGTCTAAAAATGACAAAATGATTCATTTACCAAGAGAAAAAGCCCTACCCCAATCATCAGTAAATGTAAATTCTAATTTGGAAATAAGGTAGGACAGACAGTACTAGTTGCTCTTTCAAGTCCTTTCCTGATTTTCTCACTCAGTATTGTTTTTGTTTTCCCCAGTACTGGGGATGGAACTCACAGATTCCTATAGGATAGGCAAGAACTCTATCACTGAACCTTATCTCCAGGACCCCTCCCACCATTTTCCCGGGTTTTATCTCCCATTCAGTTGTGAGTTTAAAAATAAATAAATAAACTATTATTTTTTTCTTCCCTGTTTTATACAGGTAGATTCAAGTCTTCACCTATTTTTCCCATGAGAAAACTGAAAGCCTCAACTCCAGGTACTCTAGAAGTCATATTCTCTTTGCAGGGTTTGTGACACACAGACACAGCACATCCAGGTAAAGCTCACACTAGTAAGTAACAAGGGCAGAGGGAAAACGTCCCCAAACTCTGGGATTAGAGTACTTTTCACTCCGTGTCTCCCTGCTGCTCCTGCTCAGCTACTCTGAAGGACCTTGTTCTGAAAGCTGAAGGGAGCTGAAACTCCTGCTGCTTCTCAGTTCCAGCTCCTGGTGCTTGCTGTAGAGGGATGACAAGACTTCCCCAGCCCTTCTCAGAGTACAAGTGAACTGACACAGTGAGAATGAAGAGCAAGCAGCACACTGAGCGTCCACCCCTAAACACGGCACTCACAACAGGCTAGCTCAATTCCAAGTGGTCAGAAAAGCCTCCTTTCACAAGCTGGACCTGCAGCAGCCGTTAGACCAACGCTCTTCCCCTTCCCCCTCAGGAGCTCTGGACTACTCTTACTTTGCAGCAGAAAAAAGACTGAAAGCCAGTTTGGACCAGAGTTGCATAACTAAGCAGTAGACAAGGCAACTGTGTAAACGTGCCAGCCACACCACGCACACACCTCATCCTCACACTGTGGGAGGACATGCCCCCCCTCCAGTCTCACGCCCATAGAACAAGGAAGCCGTCAGAGGACAAGCGGTATTCTACCCTAATGTCAGCTCTTCCAGAACGTGAGACTGTTCCGCAAATATTCATTTATCAAGTATATCTCTTGCCTTTTTATTTTATTTTTAATATTTCACACATGAGTATTGTATTCTAGGCCTCCTGATCCCCACTAAACTCTTCCAAGGTTTCTCCCACTCCTTCAAGTTCATAATCCCTTTTTCTAGTTATGGTGGCATGCATGTGTGTATATACACACAGATATATGTATATATTTGTATAAATGTAATATACATATGGGTGTGTGCGTGTGTGTGCATGCATGTGTGTGTGTGTGTGTGTGTGTGTGTGTGTGTGTGTGTGTGTGTTTAAAAATCCACCCTAGATGAAGAACCACATGCACTTAATGGCCGCAGAGTGAGGAAGACAGTCTTCTCCAGGAACAAGCCCTTAGAAGGCTTATCTAACCTCAGAAAGTCAGCCTTCAACACCTGTACAGGCCTGACCTCTCAAAGGTCCTTTGCTGCTGTTGTTGTTTTGTTTTGTTTCTGTTTGTAATCACCAGGTCCAGGAAACTGAACATTTTTGTTTTGTCATTTTGTATGTGTTTTCCACACCACACCCAGAGCCCACCATCAAAGGCAAACGGGGGACAGTGCACACTGCCTGACTGGAATTCCCAGTGACTTTGTCTTGGATGGAGCAGAGGTAAAGGGCTCAGGGCAGCTGTCAGCAGCCCGTGCGTGATGAGGACCTCCAGCAGGCATGCACCCCATCTCAGTGCACTTCACTGTGAGGACATTTGCAGCATGGATCCAAGAACATGCGTTTAGTTAGTAATTTCCTGCATATCCCCCTTGCAGTGCCAAGGATAAAAGATGGGACTAGAATCTAGAATACCTTTCTAACAAAGCAGCCTGCCTCTGAGAGGGTTACTCAGTCAACCTAATTCCAAAGAATTGTCTTTTCAGAACCAATAATTCATAATTTCCAGCCTTATACTTTGTCTAAGATACTAATAGACTGGTATTTTTCTATTCAGATTCATAAAGTGGGACTGAAAAGATTTAGTTTCAGTATTATTTATGTGTATTTGTGTGTCTCTGTGTATACAAACTCCATGTGTGAAAGTACCTGGGGAGCCCAGAGGAAGGCATAGACGCCCTAGAGCTGCAGTTGCAGGCTGCTGTAAGCAGCTCAACGGGAATGCTAGGGACCAAGCTCTGGGCCTCTGGAAGAGCAGCGTGTGCTGTTACAACTGAGCCATCTCTCCAGCTCCTCAAGGGCTTCTTAACCTCGGACTAACTCTTAACGAATATCAAGACTCCAATTCTAGAGTTCGGAAGCAGTACTCAGCCTGTCTCAAGGGAACAGAGGTATGTAGATATTTCAAACATTCTATAGCACAAACTAAGGAATGTTTCTGGATAAGAACTAGGCAAAAAGCTTTCTATCATAAGACAAAAACAGAAAACTGCTAACTTTCTCATCACCTGGTCCCATATGACAAACTGAGAGGTAGGGAATCCCCTGTTTCTTCTGAAAAATCTCATGAGACCTTTAGATGTGTCCCTTAGAAACATGTACCAGAGTGGGTTGGTAATGAGCTTAGCAGCAGAGTTAGCAAACACAAGGCCCTGGGCAAATATGGAGAATCCTCTTCAAGCAAGAAATAGATACATATAAACTTTCAAGAGCCAAACCCCAGAAGACTTCTTGAAATATTGTGATATTTTCTTATATAAACAAAATGCCCACAATAGGACAGGTTATAAATTCATCATCAAAACTTTTTTCATGATCAAAGAATAATTTTTTGTGTAACCTTAGCTTTAGGAAATTTTATTCCAAAAGGTACTGGTAAACAATGAGCAGCTTCGCTGAACTTACTGAGGAGCCTCACTTTCACCTGGAGAAATTCAGGACTCAGTGGTGCTTTTAAACAGCCCCAAAGGTCATGGGCTACAGGAGTTACCAGAATGGCAAAGAAAATGAGAGCTGTAGAACAAAAGTTCACACTGTAAATTCATAAGAACTAGACTTCACCTCAGCCTGGGCCCATTTCATAGCCAGCAAAGGACTGTCTGGCTCCTCAAGTAGGAACCCAAACCCAGACATATCCACATTCTTAGAGCTAGTTCCCCAGCAGCAAAAACTTAGGAATGTTTCTCATGAAAAGAGGCAAGAGCTCTCACCCTATGTCCATTTGCAAACTCCAGGGCTTTCTGTAGATGTTCTGTAGCCTGGGCTGACCCTTGCTGGACCTGGCTGGAGAGGAAGGGAGAAGGGAAGGGAAAAGACTCTCCCAGTGCAGACCCAGACCAGCGTGCAGACAGCACCAATGGGGCTTAGATAGCTATCAACAGTCCCTTACTTTAAGACATCACAATGTCATGCATCACACCAGACAGCCCAAAGAGAAGCTATAGGACAGGGAAGTTAAGGATATGAGGACAGATTTAAAGACACACGTGAGGGACAGATAGGTTGCTACGTCTCACTCTATTCAGCACTCCTCCCAGCAACCCCCCCTTACACACACACACACACACACACACACACACACACACACACACACACACACTTCACAGAGACTGGGGTCAGACATCAGGAAACAGAAGAACCAAGTCTATGACTCATGCTTGGCTCCTCTTCTGTCAGATCATCTCATCTGGGAACCTCTCTAAAAACCCAACTTGCCATCCTGCCCCCGGCTGAGGTGTTTACACTAGAGAATGGCTGCTCTGCACACGTCTGAGCTCAGATTCCATGTTCAGATTAACACTAGGACAGGAGTGGGGTACAGTTAAATGACTTCTTGATTGATTAGTGACAAGGGCAAGAGGCCATAGCTGGAAGAAACACACAGTCACACCACCGGAATGCTGACTTGGGTCTTCGGCTGGTCCGCCCCTTCTTGCATGTCCAGGGCACGGAGAGGGCTGAGGGGCTTGAGGGGTCGGCTCCCAACACTGTAATTTCTTGGACGCCTTATTGTGTTCGAACTGGACAGAGGCGTAAAGCTGTTCCTTCTCATCCTTACAGGGGTTTGGCTCTTGGGGAAGTTGTGCTGATTGGAAATGGAGGGAGGGACACCACATACATGAAAGCCATACCAAAACCTTACCCACAGAGGTCAAACAACTCTCCTGAGCATAACTGCTCCTCCTTCTGCCCTCCTGAACACAGGTCATAGTCTGGGCCCTAGCCCCGGAGGAACGAAAGGGTTGTCATGGGAAAAGCCTGGCCATCATGTTGAAGAGCAGTAAGGGAACCAACAAAGGGGTTTATTTAACCACACTGGTTGCCAAGAACAGACCATGGAGGTGACCTGCATCTACTGATACACTGGCAATGCCCCCCCTGAATCCTGCTTTGTAAATGAAAGCTTCCCTAGGGGTACAGCAGGGAATTTGTACATTTTACCTCTGCAAAAACTTTCTACATTGAACTCAATTCCCAGATGCTAACTTTCAAGGCTAAGATTCGTAAAGAAGTACTCATTTAAAAGAACTAAAAATTGCCTCATCTTTGCCTCTTGGAAGTAAAGAGACATACAGGACATGAATTCAGGATTTGGGTTTTGTACATAAAAGAAACCCAAGTCTCTTGATTCCGAGATTCGGGGTGAGCAGAAAATACTTACAGTTGGCTTGTCGCGATGTGTGTCCACAGCTTCCACATTCAGTGTAATTGTTTCCACTTTGCAACCTGAAAAAACAGGAAGGAAGAACTGTCAGAGCCAAGCATGACGGCTCACCCCCTGAAAACCCAGTACTTGGAGGCTGAGGCAGGTGGATTGTCATAGGCCCCACACTAGCTGGAGTTCCAAGTTAGAACCAACTAGTGTGAGACCCCCAACCCCAAAGCAAAACCAAACCAAACCAAGCACAAGACATAAACAACCAACAAAGTGGGGTAGGTTAGAAAGAGAGGAGGGGGAAAGGAGAAAAGCCGTCAAGAGCAAACGCAAAAGAACACTTTAGTCTCAGCACAGCAAAGCATACACCGGGGCATATGTGTACTCCCAGACTCGTGCACATGCTGTTCTCAAGCAGAAGCAACGAATGGAACATCCCTTAGACAACTGCTGCATCCCGACAGTCCGTGGGCCCACCTCTCACTGACTCATGCTCATAGTTACCATAGGCCACAGGAGTAAGTTTGAAGATGATGTGGAGGGGGCACCTCAAGTACGGCAACTCATCTGAAAGAAGGAGGACCCAGGAGGGAAGTCTTAGGATTACAGAACAAGGTCATGCGAGGGAGAGAGAATACGAGGGCTCATGAGTTTTTCCACCCTGACCATCACCTAGAGTTGCACCACTTCTCCCCTAATTCAGGAAACTGTCAAATCCAAAGGAGTCACCCATACTACTGAGTGGTCAGGAAGGAAGGAAGGGCAATCTAGATCTGAAATACAAACAAAAGAGGCCAGTTCCTGAAGCCAAGGCCTCTTGGAAATAAGACCATGGCCCACTGAGCATTCAGAGTCAGTTAAAGGCTTCAAGTGGCCTGCCGACTGGGGAAAGAAAGAGCTTTCCTAAAACAAGTGCTCTTCTCCCACCCCAGAGGGTGAAGACTGCTCTGATAAACCATCTGTCATAGCTGAGAGACAAACTGACTGCTTGACCACCAGCCCTGATGCTGCCAGTAATGTCAGCCTGAGGCTGGCCCCTTAGGCAGCATCGATCAGCCGTCCTCCACGGCCAGCTCTTGTGGCAGCAGACTCAAGTGACCAGTGACTGAGCAATGACTGCTGGGAGCTCCTCGCTGCTGCCTGAAGAATGTACTCTAGTATGAGTGGAAGAAAGGGAATCTGGCTACCACCAAGTCTAGCCTATCCCTCTGGATGTGCTTACCCCCTCCCCCATTCCTTCCCTCAAATGGCACCTGCGCCTTTATCCAAGAAGTAGGCCAGGAGGCAGCGCATGACAGCCTGGTGAGAGATAACGAGGATGTTGCCTTGACGCTCCAGCTCCATGATCACAGGCTCCAGCCGCTGAACCAGGTCCTGGTATGACTTTGAGGGGAAGTAAGGAGAGCTGGTAAGAGGCCAGGAGCATGCTGGCAGCCAAGTTGGCGGCTGAGTTCCAGAGTCAAGAGACGACTCATGGAGTGCCTCTATGTTGCCTAACTGCCCAGGCCTGGTTTCTAAAGAGGACTCAGATCTTTCAGAAGCAATATTTAGATCAAACACACAGTTCAAGGGATGTTAAGTGTGGATTCAGTTTATTTCTCTTTTCCTCACACGCACTACAAGAAGCAGTGTGTAGAGCAACAAAAGAGTTCTGCAGGCTTCCTGAACCTCCGCTATTTCATCTATTTACCTTTGCCACACACACTTCCCTATGGTAGGAGCCACATCGACAGTGAAGGATAGTGCCTCAAACATGGTAAGGAAGTAACTCATACTCGCTTGGTGACTATCTGCTTTGAAGTAGCAGGAACAGAATGGAAAATGTAAGGAGATCATGTTTATTCTCAACATTCTCAACTCGATCTTCTCACCCTGTTCCCTAGAGAGCTTAATCAATTCATCAAGTGTAAGGCATGGGTGGTCTGAGCTGAATTCAACAGTCTGACCAAGGGCAGGTTAACAAATGATGCCTAACCTACCCTCTCTTCTCTCTTTCAGGTCAGTGCCCAGCAAAGTACTAGACGGCTACACAGAGGGAGGACTCACCTCCCCACCAGGATATCGATACAGATACTTCTCTTGATCTCGAAGTGCAAATTCCTCTGGATACCGTTGTTCGATCTCCGAATATGTCATCTCCTCACACACGCCCTACAAAGAGCCATAGCAGAGTCAGGACGTAGGCAGTCTCTCCATCTCAGATGAGGACAATGACATCTCAGAACACCAGTGCTCCGCTATGTGTTGAGGCCCTGTGCTAAGCCCTTGCACTGCAGCTGTCTATGCCAGGATGTCAGGGTGTCACAAAGTGCCCTGGATAGGATGGGGGCACTGTAGAGAGAGGTGGTTTCTCTAGCTTGAGCTACCACCCTATCCTACTACTACAAGGGAAGTCACAGGTCAGGAAGAGTCTGCAGGGTACCAGGAGCGGGAATCAGAGGAGGGGAGGAAACTGAGGGGAAGAGAAATCCTGTGGGATGGGTAAAAGGGTGGAGAAGGATGGAAAGAAAATCGTCTAAGCTGAGCATGGTGACTCACACCTGGTCTCTCAACCTCTGAGATGCTGAGGCAGGAAGATAATGAGTTCCCAGCCAACCTGAGCTGAGAGTGAGCCCTCGTGTCAATAAAACAAAAGAAATGTATATCTGGAATAAGTGGTAAGAACTGCTAAGGGAAATATGGAGGACTTGCTCAGAGGTGCTGACAAGTTGATTAAAGCAAGCATTATAGAATTGGGTGGTTGGGCATTTCCTTTTCCAATGAGTGCTTGTTAGCACTGCTCTCTGCAGATGCCAGAATGGCTCAGGCACACACAGGCTTGGCTCTCACACTGGGTTCAGGCACTAGAGCAGTCAGGGATTCAGGATTTAGATTCCTTGGTTTCTAGTTGATTCTGGTTTTCTAAGTTCCCTAAATAATAACTCGTTGACCAGAAATGCCTACTCACAGCATCAATCTCATTTAGGATCTTCCATTGCTCATAGGTCACCCCAAGAGACTCAGCAGTCTGAATTGTCCTCTTCAACTGGCTTGTCCACACTTTAAGGTCCTGGATCTCCTGTTCCTCCAGAAACTTCTTCAGAGCCTGAGCAAACTGGGGTTTGGAAATCAAAGCTAAACAAAGAAAACATATCCCACCATACATGCAATGCACAAAGAGACTACTAGCCATGGCCAAACTATAAACCCAAGAGGAATAAATTCAATTAGAGCCCTTTGGATTCTCATCACAAATGGTGCCCAATAATTTTTTGATGGCTGAATGATCACAGCAGAAAAGGTCTCAAATGACCCAGACAGTAATCCAGAGCTAGGAACAGTAAGCAGAGAGCATCTTTAGCACTTGTCTGGCTATGTGAAAGCCCTGCCTAAGCCCGAATGGGATTTAAGCAGGAGGGATAAGCAGATGACCTCCAGCATGCCCTTCTGACTCTAAGCTTAGGAAATCCAGCCTGCTGGCTAACTGCTCACCTGCTTTCCTCGCAACGAAAGGCCAGAGTCACCCCCAATCTTTCCCAAAAGATTGAACTCGCTCTCTCCGTGCCGGCACAGATAGATGGTGCGAGGATGGACATGGATGTTCATCAGGTAGTAGACAATCTTACTCTGGATGTAGTCCTGAACTCTGTTGACCAGAAACCTCTGGCCTACATTCATCACCTTTATGAACGAGAGATCCCTGGGACAGGGAGAAGGAAAGTCCATGGTAAGAAAGTCCAACAGTAGGATGAGGTGGGTGGGCAGCAAGGCTATCAGCACCTGCACTTAGGAGGCTAAGGTAGGAGGGGCTTCAGTCTGACGCTCTCAAGACAAACTAGACAAGTCTAGAGAGTGATCTGAATACTGCAGACCTCATCAGCTTTTCCTCTTTCCCCTATCACGGCTACATTTATGGAACCAAATGCCAAGAAACAGAGTACTTCTCAACCAAGATGGCATACAATTTCTTTAACTTCCAGCATGAATGCACTATTTCTTCAGAGTCCAACCTGTGCCATGCAGCATACCTAAGCCTGAAAGAATTTCAGGCTTTCCAGGGACTGACCTGAAGATTTTGCTAAATTCAAAATTTTGTGAGACATCTGGGCCTCCCATGATGTGGTCAAAATCTAGAGAGAACATGGCAACCCGGGGGAGGAGAGGAGAGAACAGACTGCATGGTGCTAGGATGCCCGCTTTACCTCTGTGCCTCATCAGCCTTGCTCAAAGGCATGGCTGCAAACTATTTGCTTTATAGTCACAGGGTTTTTCTTCAATTTAAAGTAATGAGAGCTTTTTCAAAATGATGATAAAGGGAAAGTGTACAATAAGGTAACTCACCGTCGACCTACCATCAGAGATAACTCTATAAACATACTACGTACTTATAAACAAAAATATCCCTCTAGAATGCTTCCCTACACAGGACTTAGAGCAAACTAAAGATATCTCTTTATGTCTAGGGCAGTGCCTTTCAGCCATTTATTATGGAAATGTTTCTAAATACTTGTATTCTGAGAAACCCATCTGAAGAAAATGAAGAGTTCAAAACATGGAGATGACTGCAGTGATTTAACACTGTGCCGTACATAACAGTCATGATGACTCCATTTGCTTGCCCACGATGTCTTATTAAATGCCCTAAATGCTGCTTTTGATCATCAGAGTGATTGGATTAAGCAATGCCTAGAGAACCAGGGAGGCACACCTCTGGATAGTCCGTGACAGCGTTCCCACAGAAGACTAGATGAGGGAGGAACTTTACCCTGACTGTGGACAGCATCATCTCATGGCCTAGAAGGTCGTGGACTGAATAAAAGAAGAAAATGGATCCAGTCATGGAGCCTCACACCTGTAATCTCAGCACTTAGGAGGCAGATGCAGGACTGCCTAGAGTTCTAGGTTAGCCTAGGAAAACACTGAGATCTTGGATCAAACGATTCGGGGAGAGGGAAGAGAAAGCTAGGTGAGCACAACTTTTCTGCTACGTGAGCCTCTGAGATGTGAGCAAGCAGCAGCTGCCCACCACTGTGGGGGAAGGCAGTCCTGCTCCTGTGATTGCCTTGCCATAGTCGCTGTACCTGCTGAGCACTGAACAAAACAAACTTCTCCTGAGTACCCTATGCCAAGTGTTCTATCAGAATGCAGAGAAAGCTGGTGAATAGAACATTGTTTCATCAAGATTCAACTGTGTGCAGTCATCCCAGCACTGTGGAGGTTCAAGCAGGAGTGTCAGGAGTTCAAGTCATCCTCTGTTCTACAGTAAGTCAAAGGCCAGCAAGGATTCCTTGAGACTTAGTCTCAAACACACAAAACACATTTCCAAAGGCAACGTCCCCTCAGGCTTCCAAGTATATACTCTCTTTCTTCAGCACAGATGTAACATTTTACTATACCCTGTCCCAGGCAAACCCTGTATTCTGTGCCTGTCATGAGACACTACCACAGTCATTATGGCTAACACTGATCAGACATTTCTCCTTGAGGGAGGCAAACTTTAAAATTGATTAAAACTGATGACACATCTCCAAGGGATATCCTACAGCACTCTAGTTCCGATTTGCTAAATCTGGAGCACTGGTTCCCACCTAGAGATAATTGGGCCCCTAAGAGACATTTGGTAATATCTGAAAACATTTCAGTCATCACAGCCTGGATTCGTTCCTAGCACCAAGTAGACAGAGGCCAGGGAGACTGCTAAACACATTAGAATGCATAGAGTAGCCCCTTCGACAAAGAATTCGAGTTCAAAATGTCAATAACACTTAGATGGAAGGCCTCCCTCCAGAGCAGTACTTCTCGGCCTTCCTAACCTGCAACCCTTTAGTATAGTTCCTCATGTTGTGCTGACCCCAACCATAACATTATCTTCATGGCTACTTCATAACTGTAATTTTGCTATTGTTATGAATCATAGTGTAAATATCTGACATGCAGGATATCTGTTATGTGATCCCTGTGAAAGGGTCATTCAACTCCCAAAGAGATCAGGACCCACAGATTAAGAATTACTGCTCTAGAAACTAGAGAAGAAAAGCTGATAAGAAAATAAGGTTAAGCATGGTTAAGTAAAATATACAACCTACATAAATATCTATGCTGGCTAGGTTTAGGTCAACTTAACACAAACTTAAGTCATCTGAGAGGAGAATTTTTTAAAAAACATTCTCAATTAAGAAAAATGCTTCCATAAAAATAAGGCTGTGGTGCCGGCATTTTCTTAATTGGTGATTGATGGGGAAGGGCACAGTTCATTGTGGGCGGTGCCATCCCTCGGCTGGTGGTCCTGGGTTCTGTAAGAAAACAGGCTGAGCAAACCCTGGGGAGCAAGCCAGTAAGCAGCACCTCTACAGTGGCCTTTGCATCAGCTCCTGCCTCCAGGTTCCTGCCCTGACTTCCTTCAATGATAGATGATAACGTGGAAGTCCAAGCCAGATAAACTCTCTCTTCCCCAACTTACTTCTATTCATGGTGTTTCATCACAGCAATGGTAATTCTAACTAAGACAATATCACAATAAAACTCTGTTCTGTGAAATGACAGAAATATCATAGGTTTAGATTACCAGAAGAAATTAAGAGACCAAAAGAGAAAAAGACAATTTTCTTTCTGCCTCAACCCTCAGATTACGGTGTTAGATCTTACTTATCATAGTTGTCTGGGTCAAGGGGCTGGTAAGTGACCTTGTAGCACTCAATTCGCTTCAGGAAGTCCTCCATCACATTCTCCCTATTCCTTTCAGGGTAGTCAGGGCTTGACACTTTTACCTCCTGAAATCACAGGAACATAAAGGCCTGGTCAGAGTTCTGTTCTTAAGAGCCCTCCTACAAATGGCCTCTTCTGAAGAACAGAAAAAGAAGTCTGTAAAGCAGCTTTTCACTAGAGCCCTGGCATTCCCCATGCACTGAACACTCTCGTCCTGTCCTGTGACCCTGGCAACCAAGAAAGGGAAGACAGTGGGGAGTCATGTGCCTGCCTTTGGCTAAAGGACAGAGGGAGTTATGCAGCTAATGCTGCTTCTGAACCAGAATCCCTTTATATATTTGCCTGGGAACACAGAATGTGCTCTAATCCCCACCTCCACTGCTACTCAGAATAGGGTATGTGACCCAGTATTTGACTTAGGAATCACTGCCTCTTCTTCAAGTAAGATTAACTATAGTTCCTATGATGTAAGGGCACCTCTGGGAGAGCATACAAGGACGCCTCCTTGGCACACAACAAAACACAACCTAGCCAATGCACTGTCTGGTGGTGTCCATAAGGCACAGAAGTGCAATACGCAATGCTGTCAAAACATTAGACAACTGAAGAATACACGACCTTCTTATGAGGTGGCTGGGCAGAAAAATTAAGTCTAATTTGGTGCAATATTTAGGTCTCAGTGTCAGGTAATATCAGGACACAAAACCAGGATTCCCATAATCTAAGCTGTTCCCCATTCAACAACTCATTTTTACCGTATTCCTCAAAGACCCAGACTGTTCCCAAAGGAAGAGTATAAAGATACAAAATGCTCTCAAGTAAAGATCACTATGATGGATGATAACCCTGTCTGTTTCCTTCTTTTGATACCCAGAGTCAACATGAATACACACACACACACACACACACACACACACACTAAAGAGAGACAGACTGGCTGACTGATGACAACAGAAATGACACTTACCAGAATATTGGCAGCAATGACATCAGGATCATCACACACAGATTCCACAAAGAATACCTGGGCATGGAGAGAAGGCATGACAAACCTGTCAAAAATGCCAGCTTGTTCACTGAAAGCGCATGCTCATCTATTCCGCCCAGCAACCACACCTTCAGGATCTGCTTCATAAAGTGGCCTTCCAGGCCTCTTCATGTTAAAAACAGACCTTACTACATCTCCTAGCTCTAACACAGACAGGTCAACTAAAGGTCAAAGAAAGGATCTAAAGAGAAAACACTCAAGGATTAGGCATACGCCCTGAGGGGACAAGCTCTGATATCCAAATCCTGAGCTCAGCAGAGACACAGGTTCTACACTCCTACCTCTCCACGCCGCCCCCAACCTCCACTCCTCTCTTCCTCCAGCACAGAGTCAGAGCCCACCTTGAAGGCATTCTGCTTGGCAAAGTTCAAAATCATGTCCCTCCTCTCCCGAGTGGTATTGGTGGCATCAAACACCTACACAGAAAGCATACAAAGTAAATGAATCAGAAGAAAAGCTGAGAGCTCCCCCAAGACCGATTCTAGATGGGCTGAGTAGCCAGAAAGGCGGGAGAGAGGACATGCAGAAGGAAGGCACACAGGAGGCTTACCGCGATCTGCCCACTCTCCTCAGTAAAATAGGCCTTAACGTCTTCCAGTGCCACCAGGGCACACTGTCTGACGTGAGAACAAAGGAAATCAGTGCAAAGAGCTAAGGTCAGCACAGCTGCAGCGTCACTTCACTTCAGCCTTTCTGTGTCTGCCCTAACTAAATCTCCCAGTTTCCCACGGAGTTCATACACCATCCTACAACTTCCCCCGTCCAATTCATAGGATTTATATACCTCTTTAGCCATCACATAAAATCATCTTCTAGAGTCCTGTCTGCTACCCACCCCGCCTAAGCTAGTCTTTCAACCTAATAACTTCTCTTAGTATCCCCTCAAGCTATTTCCTGAGAAAAACAGGACCCTAGCACATTCAATCTCACTAATGCCTAAAAACAGTGGACTTAAGTCAGGCCTTTAAAAAGACTCACTTGCGGATCTTCATGGCCTCTTCATTGTCATGTCGAAAGAAATCATAGGACTTATAGGACTTGACTGCTTCCCGTCGATATACCCCAAGATTAAACACTGCAGCAAAAACAATACGATGGCCCCACTGAAGGAGACTTCTTGGCCTAACAGACTGGCCAGTGGGATGGAAAAGGCACCATGTATGTTGGAAACAATATCAAATTAGGAAAAGTTGGGTTAAAGTCCTGACTTACAAGGAGAGTCTGACGCTGAGGTTCTATCTCCTTGACTACTGTTTCACCAAAGTATGAGCAAGGTTCAAAAATATGACACATGCACCCAGGCTTTTGAGATACCACCTTCTCATTTAATTCTGAATACTTTTACTAAAGCTGTTCTATCAAAACTAGGATGATCTGCCTGGGCCTGGAGGAAACAAGTCTAGGGACAGGAAACACATTCAGCAAATGACGAAGCAATCTTCATTTTTATCAGAAACACTATTCGACCTTGAGGCTAAGAAGACTAAGTCTCTCAGAGACCTGTGGGGTCCCATAACTAATCAACTCCCTTCCCAAGGAATGGCCAGCACCTACCTTTGGTAGGTACTCCAATCCAGTTCAGGTAGCGTGTTAATTTCTTGGACACATAAGTCTTACCCCGGGCTGGCAAGCCAATCATAACAATGAGTGTTGGGGAGTTGGTCATGTAGGAAGCCCATGCTAAAAAAAAAAAAAAAAAAAAAGGAAACAGATAGAGCTAAAAACTGACTACACGTCTCATGGGGTTTAGGCATGAGATGAGACATTCCATAGTCATCAACTCATTTAATCCTCATAAACCTATAGGGCAAAGGTCCAAGAAGGGTAAGAAGGCAAACTGTGGCTATATTCGGCATATCCTCTTGAAACAGAATTAAAGGGTCATGAAGCCTTCCATAAAGTACCCACACCAAGGCATTTCTTTCCCAAGTCTTTAGAGAGACTCCCAGGATGAAAAGAAATAGGATGCAAGATTAGGAAGAGAGAATGCCTAACAACTCTGTAGCTATGGTTCTATTTACCCCAAACTGAGCTGACTTTAAAATAGATCCCAGAGCTTCTCCACTGAGGATCCCACCCATCCCTCCAGAGCCTCAGACAAGATCTTGATGATCTTTGAAAAAAAAAAAAAAACAAAAAAGAAAAAACCAAACAACTACCTCAAATTATTTTGGCCACAACATTCATGAGCTCCTCCTTAACTTTAATTTCTAAACTAGTGACATTTGGTAGGCAAAGCCTACAGGGTAAAGGTCTGACTAGACTCCACAAAGGTTCAGGATCCAAGAGGGCACGGAGGCTTGCCTGCCTCAACAGCACATGTAAAAGCAGGATGACTGCTGGACAACGCTGCTGTGTCATTCCCTTTCCACAGTAACTAGCTTATTTCCGGAATGTCCACAAACTTAAGTTTCACCAGGTTGGAGGCTTAGAGGGCTAATGAACTGTACAACACACAAATTAGTTAAGTGTCAACCTAGCATTGGAAGCACACCCGTGCTTCCCAGTTTTTCTCCTTAACAAGAGGCCTTGTCAGTTTGCTAAAGGAACTGGTTTCTCTGTCCGTGCTGCCACAGAGCAGTGGTAGAGAAAAGTCCTGCATTTGTGCCTGGCCACCTCTTTCTTGAAGTCAAGACCCATGCTGAGGTTATCCAGGAGAGGTCAAGCTGAAGGCGCTCTCCATGGAGAAATACTGCATAGACAACAAAGGGAAAAAATACACCCTGAGCTTCTGCTTCCCGGCATCCTTTTGCAAAAGGGGCCCTCAACATTTGCCACAAGAGGGTAAGCAAGCCACTCTGAGGTTAAGCATCTCGAAAGCTGCAGTGAGGCTGCTCTTAGCAAGCCAGGGCATTTCCCATACATGTGCTCTACTATGTGCTCTACTAAGGATCTGTGTTCTCGAAAGATCTGAAATCATACCATGTGCACTGCTGTGGTGACACCTCCCCTTTTGTAGGAACATGGGAAGAACTAAGTTGAAAAGGACATGTGGCCTACCACAATTTGAGAGGAGAAAGGTACCCACCTACAAGATACTCATACAAGCTTCTTTAAGACCCACACTTCAGAACCAACTGGGCTGTTCCCTCCTTTGAAGGTTGTTTGCTTCACTTTGCTAAACACAGTTCTGTTTGAGCAGTCTATTAAATGTCTCTTGCCTGGATTCTTTCCTTTAGAAGGAACTAAGAGACCACTTACGAGAGTCCTGATGCATGGAGGATATTGCTGACTGGGCAAGGAGCTCCAAGACAGGAAATGGAACAGCATAAGCAGTTTTCATCTCTGTCCAAACAAGGAGCTTGGAGATGAGTGAACAGCAGCACAGAGCCTCTGTGGCCTAAGTCACTGAGCACTGACCCCAGCAGGCAAACAGCCCTACCTGGCATCTGGTGGAGCAGTAAAATCCCTGAGTCTCCATGCTCTCCCTTACTGCAGACTCCTCTGCATGTGCAATGCCTTGGCACATGAGCTGCACGCAAGGGCCTCTCTGCCACAGCTCGTTAGCCACTTTCCCCAAGGTGCTGTTCCCTCCCCCGCATTCAGAAAGAGAACATGCTTGGGAGCTGCTCTACAAGAAACCAGGGAGCGGCTGCTCTGTGTTCACCATACTGGACAACGAGAGCTAAGTACAAAAGAAAACACTGGCTTGTGCCACAGGCATTCCATACCATACTCTTCAGCACCACACCACCAGCCTTGGGCTAGAACATGCCTAAGCAAGAGGGGGCGCGCACGCACACGCACGCGCGCGCGCGCACACACACACACACACACACACACACACACACACCTGCTATAACCAGAGCTTCACACACCTGGTATAACCGAGGCTTCTCCTTTTCTGGGAAAAGAGAAAGGAAAACAAAACTATAAACTAAATAACACTTCCTCTCTCAAACTGCCACACTGATAAAATTAGGAGGATGGTTTCCTGTCTGTTAAAAAGCAAAAGCACCACCTAACTCTGAATGGAAGGTACTTCACACTGATTGACCTGGTGATACTGTGACAGCATTTCTTAATGTGGAAAACTGTTTCAACCCTGAAATTTTTTGTCTTCTTTATTCAAAATTAAGCTGGCTTTATCCAGCTTCAACTCACTTTCTCTTTATGAATCTGCTTATTCAAAATGAGAGCTTGGCAGTTTTTTCATATAAATGGGCAAACTAAAGCCTAGAGAAGGGAAGAGCTTGGCCCACAGGACCACAAAAGAAAGTCAAGGTCAGGCTTCTTAACCACACTACTGATCTCATGACTACCTATTCAGCCTAATCTGCTGGTTCTTGGCCATCGCTTTAGCACCTGACAGAAGGCCCCATGGAAAACATGACTGTGTTCTCCATGCTTATCTGGGAGGGTGTCTAGGCGAGTAATGGTTCTTGATCTTCTTGTGGCCAAGGATTTTTTCCATTATCAACATTAAATGGGCCCAGCATTTGAAATATGTAACCCATAAAGCATAATCATTAATATCACCTTAATTTTATGCATTAAAAGTTGTAAAACCTGATTGCCTTCTGTGGTCTGACTGATAAGCATGAAATGAGCTCACAAAACTGTAGCCACATACTAGAAAACTGGTGATTCTGCTAAGCACTGTAGCTATAGTCAGTGATACCAAACCTCAAACCTCCAGCAAATAAATATCTTGAGGCACTGAAAATTCAAAGAACGAATTTTCAATGTGGATGAAGATTCCACTGGGTCTATCACACTCCTTTCACTTCTGTAAGAAAAGCTGTTGATATGAGCAGATAGAAGTACTAAAGTGGTCACTGAAGTGTTCTATTTGATAGTGAGAATTTTCACACAATTATTGGTTGAAATTCACACAGTGTAGAAAGGTAAATCTGAATTTGCCAACATGAAAAAAATAAAGATTCCAAAGTAGAGTAAATTCCTTATGAGGAAACGGTAACAGAAGAGTATATCATGAGTACACCTATGTTTGTTAGCGGGACGCACCAGAGTTAAACACCCAGAAGAAGTGAGTCTGGCAGAGATAGGAGGGACTGGAAGGGATTTTCTAAACTTGCTTCTTTTGTATTTAGGGAAAATGCATTTGTCTTCTCCAAATCCACTAGCAACATATTTAAAATAAATAAAAGAAACAAAAGATGAGAAAGAAAGGACTTAAATAAAGAAAGCATCTAAGACCCTACTCTCAGTGACCTCAAAACCACCCTCACCTGGGTACCTTAAAAATACCCCATCCAGGGCTGGGGATTTGGCTCAGTGGTAGAGCACTTGCCCAGCAAGCACAAGGCCCTGGGTTCGGGCCCCAGCTCCGGGAAAAAAAAAAAAAAAAAAAAAAAAAAGGACAGAGCGCAAAGCAGAAGTGGCAGCCATGGATCTGCTCTCCTTAGTAAGATAGACGAGAACACGGTGTCTAGAAGAGTCAAGCTGCCAAGTCTCTGCACAGCAGAGGAAAACAAACTGTATTCTCTTAAGGATCTCACAATCTCACGGTCTAGCCATGATGTAAGAAAGACTGGGTATAGAAATGACAACTCAGAGTCCTTTAGTTGGGCAGAAAAAGCAGTTTTGAAAGAGATTAGACAAAAACAAAACAAAACAGAACAAAAACAAAAAACAAAAACCCAGAGTCTGGAGCAGGGATGAGTCTAGAGATCCCTAGATTTGATTTGCTGTAATCAAAAGCCCTGGAAGAGCTGTAAAGGGTCAGGCAAGCAGGCTGGAGTGGCTAGTAGAGAGCAAGGCAGAGCTAGAAGGGCTGGTGATATGAACCAGCTCTTTCTGAAATCTACTCCCATCCCTCTCTGCTGTCTTTGGACTACATAGCTAGTAACTGGAGCACACTTCTTTTAAGAGGGGCAACTGGATCAGAACAACTGGGTTATGATACTGTCAAATAAAAGAAAATATTCTTCACTGCAAAGATGATTCCTTACAAGGCTCTTAGATTAGGAGATGCTGTCAGCATTTAAATGTAAGTCTATTTATATGTAATATGTTTACTTTACTTTCAAAAATAAATACAAAAGGTAGAGTCACTTGTGAAAAAAATGACAGCAGCTGTGTCCAACATTCATCTCCGCACTTGTCTATGGGTACTTATTTACTTCTCACATCATTCCTGGGAGAACGATTTACTCTGCTACAAAGTCTAGAGTGTCTCCACTCTCTAATGGAGTAAACTAGGTTAAGAATGACAGTGTATACCTGTAATCCCAGCACTCTGGATATAAGGCAAGAGAATGATAAGTTTAATGCTGATCTGGGTTACAGAGTGAGACACTGCCAAAGAAGAGAAGGGAAAGAGAGGAGAAGGTAAAAGGGCACACAGAGAGAGGCTGGCTTCCTTACAGAGCAAACTGAAGAGGACAGAGCTTAAGCAAATTGCTCAAGGGTACCTTAGCAAGGAAACAGCAACTCCACCATTCAAACCTGGAAGTCGGTCCAAAGGGACTATAATTCAGCATCGTGCTGTGAGTTTACTCAGGACACAGTCTGTCTTAGGTAGCAGCTTCCTGCCCTGGCAAGGAAAGGAGACCCTAACCATAGAGCTGTGCCAAGCTCAGTATTATAACTGCACCAATCCACACATGCCTCATGGATGCCAGATAAAAGAGCTTGAAAGTAACAAGGAAGTAACCAGACAGACCTCAGGCTAACCACCTCCTTCCACCTACTCCTACACATAAGCACTTCTCCAGAAAGTGAGAACTGATCAAAGGGTTCCTGAAGGACGAGTGCTAAAAGGCTCCTGAGGTTTCCAGAAACATCTGAGGACCAATGCCCCAGATTTCTAGGGAAGTGTACAGCCTTGCTTAGGAATGGAGAGTCAAGGGGACAAGAAACGATGCTTCATTCCCCTGCCATCATTTATTTCTGCCATCTCTGTACATTAAAATGCTTGTGTGAAAGGATCTGCAAAACCCCAAAGCTCACCGGGTAAGAACTTCAAGCACCCGGCACTGAGTCACAGGTCAGAGCTCATTCCCCTCGGGGCTGGGAGGGACAGGACAAGTACTGGCTCTCACCTGCAACTTGGGTTTATTTTTTGAGACAGGTCTCAAGTAACCCAGGCTTACTCTGAACTAAGTATGTGTGGCTGAGCACAACCTCGAACCCCTGATCCTCTGCCTCGATCTCACCAGGACTTAAATTATGGGTGTGGGCCACCATGCCTGGCTTCTGCCTTCAATGTATGTAATGAGTGTCACCTTCCAAGAACACAGCCCAAGAGATAAAGGGAACTGAGAGAGTGACAGCCCCAGGTTAATCCTGTACCAGGACACTTGGCCCTCCTATGTATAAAATAACTTGCTCTAACTACCCACATATCCCTAATAAAAACAGCAAGAAGCCCCAAAGAAACTAAGCCTACTAGTTTGAGACGGGGAATTATTCACTGTGGACTTTGTCTTAAGTCCTATGCCATGTGAGACACGGGCACATATCTGTACTCAAGAGGTTAAAAGAGGAATCTTTATGATGAGTCAGAGGGCAGCCTGGGTTACAATGCAAGTACCTAGCAAGTTGGGGTTCTGGGGCAATATCCGGGCACCACCCCCACAGAGCAAAAGAGTCTAGGATACAAATACATTATTTCTGGACAAAAATCCTAAGAGAGATCAGCAGTCAGTCACTCTTTACCAGAACTCACAGCATTTCTTCCCTGCCCTTCGGAGGTTTGAGGCGTGGGGTTTATAGCTGCTGCTGCTGCTGCTGTCTTCTGTGGAAAATGTACTATTCTCAGACATGGTAGTTCTTCAGGAGGCACCTGGGAAAAGAGAGAATACAATAGAAGGAAGGGAAGGAAGGTGTCCCTCAAACAGATGCAGAGGACTATAGTGTGATAAAAGGGAGAAGCCCCTACCAAGATCCAGGTCCAGCCTCTTGCTCCTAACTCACACTTTCTCTTGGATAAGTCACAACCCTGACTCCTCACCTCCACAGCTTCCCTCCAACTTTGCGTTTCTTTGCTGACTTGCTTCATAGTCGTGTATCTCAAACCTAGCAAGCCTTTCAATACTCTTAACAAAGCAGATTCTCCTATCACAATTACTTCATCTTATTTTACAGAATTGACAAATGAAGACAACCGACCAAAGTAGCTTGGTCAAGCTTCTTGTCCTCACATTCTAGTTTTAAGGCTATGGACAGAACAGAGGTGGCAATCAGAAGAGAGCTGAATTGGGATAGATCAAGTGAACTATCAAGAAAGCAATCTCAATCCAAAGGTACAGTCTTGAAGGGGGGGAGGGGAGAGGAAGAGGGAGGGACAGAGGGAAGGAGACCAAGAGAGGAAAGGAGAGGGGGAGAGGGGGAGAGGCGGGAGTGAGAATGAATTTGGGGATTGTGGTGGGAGGGCCAGGGAAGAAAGCACATTCTAGGGAGGAAGAACCTTGGCGGAACTGAGATAACCCTAGCTTGTTACATTCTCTGACGTTCTCTGCTCTCTAGCCTCCCTGCTCTTGCCTATTCATACCCTAGGGCACAGCGGAAGTAAATGACTTACTCAATGTACCTGCAAAACTAGGGTGAGAGGGACTGGGGCTCACTTCTCAAACCCTGATAGCAAGGAGCTCAAGACAAAAGATGAGAGAGAGAGAGAGAGAGAGAGAGAGAGAGAGAGAGAGAGAGAGAGAGAGAGAGAGAGAGAGAGAGAGAGAGAGCGTGCATGGCGCCCGAGAGAGCCAGCTCTCTCAGTCCCCACACACCAGCTGCGGCTCAGCGTCCCTGAAGGGCTGCACGCCCAGGAGTGTCACCGGAGCTACCCTTCCCTAAAGCACGAAGCACCGTCGCTCTGCACCTTAACCGCGCCCGCGCAGGACCCCAGCCCCACGTACAGACTGCTCAATTATCGCTCACCCTATGACCTGTCCTATTCGTCCTCCCTGCTGTAGACCCGGTGTCGCCACCGGAGCGCCGGGAAGCAGAGCGAGCAGACAGACTGAAGAAGTCCGGGCTCCGGGGGTTGGGGGGGGGGTGTCACGTGGGGCGCTCGGGCCCGCCCACCCCGCGTCAGTCCTCACCTGGAGGCACGCTGGACCAATGAAGCACCTGCAGGGCCGGGGGCGGGCTCCTGGGGTCTGGGAGGACCTGTGACAGCTTAAGGCTGTCCGCTCCCAAAACAGCGGACCCAGTAGAGCTTGGTGGCATTGTTGCTTGGAAACAAATCGAGCTGAAGGCGGGGTTAATTAAAAGCCTTACTTTTTTTTTTATTCTCGCGAGACCTGTTTGGCTGACATCTTGCGTGGGAGTGACTGGTGGAAAAAAAACGAGGATTAACGCCTTCACCCCAGAATCTCCAGCTAGACTAGGTTCTGAAAGGTAGACGTCGGCTTTTAAAGATGCCTGGCTGGCTACCAGAATGCAAGAGCTAACTCCAATTTCTGGTCAGGATCCTGGAACCTACGGATCCGGGAGCTTCTCATTCACCTTCCAGGTGACGCCAAAGCACGTTCTTTTATTTCCTCGTACAACCCGGGACCCAGGCTATATTATCTGGGGTCATCTTGAAGAACCAAGGAGGAGAGCTGCACCCGCTCCTGGTGTAAGGGTGGAGAGGAACAGATTTGCTACCTTTGATTCCCAGTACAGGTTGTTGCAGTGGGGTTTACGTATCCCAGAACTACTTTTCAAAGCCACGCCCCCAGCATGCCTTTGGTACCGGGTGCGAATGACAGTCCACAGTGGGGAGGGGGACTTGCTGCTTTAGCTAAATGATGGGGGGGGGTCAGGGGAGAGCCTAGAGCTGCTTTTATTCATTCCTTCTTTACCTGGGAGTCAAGTCACCTTCCACATAGTCCAAGAATGCGTTTTACAACCCCCAGCGTGTTAAGGCGTGCTATAAACTGTCATTATTCGGCGTTTACTGCACACCTTTTATTATGTTCAAGGCAGTCTCGGGCTCTCGGCATACAAAGTTGGAAACTGGCCTAGCTATCTGGTTAGGTCTCCCCTTCCCCGTCCGTCTTCTATCTCTGGGCCACGACGAGGACTCCAATCGCATGATGGAGTGTCTTCCTAATTGGATCCGAGGAATCGAACTGGAATCCGGATGACAAGAGTTAGTCCTCTTGAACACTGCCACCACCCGGGTGAGGCAATCGCCCCAGGCAGGGCTGCTGACCTCATACAGTCTTTCTGAGGTGGCAGATGGACGCTTTCAAGTTCGTCTCACGGGACTCCGGTCGTCCCGTCCACTTGGCCTCAATGAATCAGTTCGGTGCAGCCAGGAACTCGTCAGCCGAGTGACTGTTTGGCAGGTCCTTTGACCTTTCTTGGCATTTGTTTACCTTCTCAAGGATGAGTCTGCTTTGCCTGGTGTTTGGGTGGCTGCTTTCATCATTTCCGACCTCCCTGCAAGGTGACATTCTGCTCTGCTAGACTCGGGAACTCCTTCCCCGCCCTCCTCCCTGGAGGATAAATGCTGCCGACGCGAAGGGCGCCTCACCGGAGCGCTCGGGAGAACTGGCCAACCTCCAGCCCTCACCCACGGCTGCCCTTATCACTTTAAGAGCCCGAGTGTATTTGGAAGGGCCGAAGCCAAGTCCCCACCGAGGTGTCGCGAGAAGCGCCCCAGCGGCTACTTCTCGCGATGTTTGGAGGCGCGAAAGGCGGCCATTTTGGGGTCCCCCCCGCTGGTTGCTCCGGCGCTGTCTCCCAGGCTGCGGCTGGGACCAAGGCTGGCCCCGCAGGAGGCCGGCCGGCCGACACTATGTGGCGGCTCCGCTGCAAGGCCAAGGGTGGCACCCACGTTTTGCAGGGTCTTTCCAACCGGACCCGCTTACGGGAACTGCAGGGCCAAATCGCCGCTATCACCGGCATCGCTCCGGGCAGTCAGCGAATCCTCGTCGGCTACCCACCAGAGTGCCTGGATCTCAGCGACCGGGACATCACTCTCGGGGACCTGCCCATCCAGTCAGGTACGGGCACCGGCCGGGGCCGGGGAAGTCTTGGAGGACATTGAGGGGAGAAGAGTGAAGCCAGTAAGGCAAAGTGCTGGTGTGACAGCTAGGGGCTTCGAGAAGGACCAGAACTCCAGGAAGGCCGGGGCAAGTGTCAAGTCCTTTACCTGTGTTTTAGAGACAAGTCTGGAGTCTTGAAGCTCCCTGTTCCCCAAGCCTGCGTCCAGGTCAATCGTTTTCTCTGCTTTCCCAGGGGACAGCAGGATCCTTTTCCCCCTGACAGGGTGGTTCTTTTTCCCTATCCTGATCAGCAGGTCAGCAGTTGAGATACGGATTTTTGCCTTAGTTGTCCGTCCCTCGGTTAATTTGTTTGGAATTTGTTTTGTGTACACTTGGACGTATGAGTTTACTGTAGAATTAACCAACAACAGTTATTTGTTCCCAGTTTTAGAACTTGGACATCAGTGTTGGTCATTAAAAGCTTTGCATGTTGTGTCAAGGCCCCTCGAGCTGTCAAATGGTATAGTCCTGCGAAGTGGACAAACACCCTGGTGACCTACCTAGTCTGTGGAGAACCTCTGAAAGATTTGTTCAGTTGAAATGCAACGCAGAGCATTTTGTTCTCTTCTCCTCTTTCTGAAGACACAGTGAACCAAACACAGACAAACTTAAAGAGCTAACTGGCCTCTTGTTTACAAAGTTGGGTTCTCCTTGGTAACCCTCTGTATACCTTTAACTCATTTGGTTTCTAATTTACTGAGTTGGCTAATAAATACCCAATCTATAATTTCTCTGCAGTTCTGGATTTGTTTTATTTTTAACAGGTGACATGCTGATTGTTGAAGAAGACCAAACCAGACCAAAAGCTTCACCTGCGTTTTCAAAACATGGTGCTCCTAGTTATGTCAGGGAAACTCTGCCTGTGCTTACCAGAACCGCAGTCCCAGCAGACAACTCTTGCCTCTTTACCAGTGTGTACTATGTCGTTGAAGGAGGAGTCTTGAATCCAGCTTGTGCCCCTGAGATGAGACGCCTCATAGCACAAATTGTAGCCAGTGATCCAGACTTGTATAGTGAGGCAATACTGGGAAAGACAAACGAAGAGTACTGTGATTGGATCAGAAGGGATGATACTTGGGGGGGAGCAATTGAGATATCAATCCTGTCCAAGTTTTATCAATGTGAAATATGTGTAGTAGATACACAGACAGTCAGAATTGATCGTTTTGGGGAAGATGCAGGCTATAGCAAAAGGGTTCTACTCATCTACGATGGCATTCACTACGATCCGCTTCAGCGAAACTTCCCTGATCCGGATACCCCTCCTCTGACCATTTTCTCCTCTAATGATGATATTGTTCTCGTACAAGCACTGGAATTAGCTGATGAAGCTAGAAGAAAGAGACAGTTCACTGATGTAAACCGCTTCACCCTGAGATGCATGCTGTGTCAGAAGGGCCTAACCGGACAAGCTGAAGCAAGGGACCATGCCAGGGAGACAGGCCATACCAACTTTGGAGAGGTGTGATCTGTTCCGGAGAATTGGAGCCTACTACCTCACAGATCCAGAAGGCTCTGGGTTTTCCAATAAGCTATTCATAACCCTACAGAATAGAACACAATGCTTGGACCATCCTTTTATCTTAAACCAGTATGACTGACACTGAAATTCCTTGTTAAGATTAAAATCAGTGTGCAAGTTTACAGATGTGTGTCTACACTAGTGGCATGCCCTCTTTCTACCGGGGTGTTGGAATAGGTGGTTTTGGCCGCTTCTGATGCTAACCCGAAGACTGAATTGTATTATAAACCAGCACCCTGCGGCTTTACCTTATAAAAGAAAACATATTTTAGGTAATATGCAAAGCTTTGTGGAGGACCACTGGACATATACCACAGTGTCTCCAGTAGTTGATTTCTTTTAATAACTTTGAATGAGTTAGTCGTTTCTAAATTCTGAATTGATTCATCAAATGAAGATACTCAGAATTGTCAAAACTTTTTATATTGCAATTTGGTAGACTTTATAAGTGTCTCTAACTACTTACAAGTACATAAAAAGCAATTTTACAGGGATAAGTATATCCCTTGCGAATGTTATCTAAAACAGGAGTTATTATGGTCCTGTTGAGATTTCTAGTGTATAAAAGTAGAATGTATAAAAGGGGGAAAGGTGCCTGAAGCAGCTTACTGAAGCTTTAAAAGACTGGTGGCCTCGTGTTTTAATGCAATTCATGTATTGGTGTTTGTCACATTAGATAATTTTTTTAAATGATGCAGGGTATGCCTTTTTAATTGCTAATTTAGTTTAAAATTCAAGAAGTATCTTGAAAACTTGAGAGTTTAGTTCTTTTGCTTTTTTACATATAAATTTTTCTGGAGGGATTTTATTGCCTCAACTGTTTAGCTCAAAGCACTTCTTAACAAACAAGTCTTCCTCTAAAGTGTCAGTGGTATGCTTTGGTTTCCTGAAAATGTTTCCGTAGATGACAGTGTTCATAGCTCCACTATGAGCTCTTAGATAGTTCACATTTCTGCAAGATAGTACTTTGTTCATCTGGGATCCTTGACTTTCAGTTTTAAATAATTTATTTGGTTTGTTTCACTTCCAAAATATGCATACAAAGTTTTAAAATCCTTGCCTTATACAGCTCTCTTATACAGAGCACTGCTACCTAGTGTCAGCTATGTAGCCATTTGCTTGATGGATTGATCCTCAAGGCACATGCTCTCAAAACTTAGCTTCACTATAGAATCTTCCAGGTAAAGTTTTCTACCTCTAATTCTTCTAAAGATCAGGGATGCTAAGTTATAATTTGTTGTGTATTCTGTCACACGATGCAAAGAGGCAGACTGTTGTGAAGTTTTGTTATCTTGATCTCACTTATTAAACATCTCAGACAACCGTTGGTGTACTTTAAAGCACTTACATCTTACCATGATTCTTCTTAGCAAATGCTTTAAAATCCTTAGCCTTTTACATGGTAATGGTGACCATGTCAAGTTAAGGAATGTTAAAATGAACAATTTAGAAAGTTCTTTAAGGACAATTGAACAATTAACAAAGTACGCTTCAGTCATCAGATGACATTCTTTCTGAGTTGAGACAGGGTCTCCTATGTGTTCTTTGCTGGCCTAGAGTTTGCTATATAGATCCGGTTCCTCCAACTCAAAGTGATCCTTCTGCCTCTGCCTTTTGAGTGTTGAGATTACAAGCAGGGCCACCATACCTGGCCGGATGACTTTTCTTGAGTACCCTTTGTGCACATAGCCAGTTAGGCAATGGCATTATTATAGTCATACAAATTGAAATCTTTCTCTTTTTTTAACTGAGCCTTAAAGATAGTACTAGTGATCTCAGGATGCCAAGCATTTTGCATTCACGACATGTAAATGACTGTCACAAAAGTCTCTGTATCTGTCATCTGGCTTAGATTTTTTAAAGTTTTTTATTTCCTCCATAAAATATTTAATTTAAAGCTGTACATTAAAAATGTTAACGCTGGGATATTCATCGTGTTTATAAAGCTTGCCTTCCTTTACCACTTGAGCATCCAAATTTAATATCTCTAAAATTTTGGATCCAGAAGTTTGTTCATACAACAAGTATTTATTGAATAACTTACGTGTCAGGCATGTTCTATTTTTTAACAATAATTCCTGTCAATTTAAAATTGAGTCTATATAATGTACAGAGGAATCGTTTAGTAAATGTAAAGAAGTATGAGCACTGGTTTTCTTAAAACTCAAATCTTTATTCTAAGTGTTATTTATGTCTTGTTTAGAATTTATTTATATTTAGGGGATTGTTTCTTATTCTATTTTATCTTTTACTTGGTTTGTTGTGTTGCCAGGTAGATACTTGACAGTAAAATGGCTTTCAAAAAGACATTTTCATCATTTGCTGATGAGAACTGGTTTGAGAGTAGTGTTTTTGTTGTGAAACATTCCAGGTGAAGCATTATATGCAAATTGTTTAATTATTGATTTCTGTTCATTCCAAATACAAGCTGTTAAGCCTCATAGAAAAGTTTTAAAAGTTTTGGTTTATATTCTTCCTGTATTTATTAAGCTCTTGAAATGATTGTGATGAAACTCATTTTTAGAACTTTGAAAAATCTGTGAATTTAGTTGCAGCAAAGCTAAAAAAACTTTGTCCTAATGAAACCCTTTCTGTTCAGTTTTTGCCTGTCCTCCAAGAATTTTTTAATTAAAATGAGACAATTTACATTAGTGGTAGAATAAAAATTATGCTTTGCCCCTACTTCCCCAGTGTCCTCCCCACTCTTTTTTGGATTAACGATTCTGCGTGGTTTTATAAAGATAGCCTAGTCACAGCAGTAGTCCAAATTAATGTCCCTGGGAATTCCGTGATATGACACCTCATCTTTTGCTAGTGATTCATGGTTGATTTCTTAAAGCTCTCCATGAATATGAAGTGATCATAATCAAGTGGTTACTGGCCAACCTAACCTTGTTGTTAGGAACTAATACCATTAATGCCATTGAATACCCATTGAGTTCAAGTCCCAGAAAAGTCAGAATCCCAAATTAACATTATCCCTACCCATGTGTGCCCCTAACTGCTCCTGCCTAACTTTGCCTAGCTTCCTTCAAGCTACCCTAGTGAATTTTCTGTCTTTGTGGAAAAAATTACAATAGGATGTATGTGAAATTAAGCAACAATGATACACACACACACATGTTATATATTAAAAAATCAGGTGACCTTAAATTTACATATATTAAAAATTACATTTTTCATGTGTTGAAACATCATTTGCAGCACTTTAAAAATTAGGGAATAAAAGTTTACATAGCTCTCTAGAAGATCTTGAGAGCAATAAAGATACAACCCTGAGCTGCTAGCCAGCAGCTCTCATAAGCTGTTGCCTTCAGTATTTGCTGTGTCTTAGGATACAGTCTAATTTCACTCACTGTTAGGAGCGTGATCTCTGCCCTAATATAAGCAATGTTACTTCTGTAATGTGATTGTTAAAGAGTACATTCATCAAACCTTTGATTGATTTTAAGCAAGCTTATTTTGGAGAGACTGATTTTTGAGTAAGATATGCAAGCAGTATTTGCAAACCTAAAGAAACACTTTTTTGAATAAGCTAGTTTGTTACTCACAGTGCTAAGCATCCAACCCCGGCTTTTTGCTGCTAGGGTAAGCGCTTATTGATCGGCATTCCAGCCCCAGGATGTTTTCTTAATACCTATTGTAATGTGTCAGCACATCCAACTCAAGGAATATAAGATTGCCCTGGTTATGGGAAAGGTTTGGTATTTTGTTGCTGTTGTTTTGTTTTTTCAAAAATTAGCTAGCATTTTGTTTACAGTGCTTTGACTATTTTATTTGAAAAAGTATTATGTTTACTGAATTATGGGGTGTTTGTGTCTTGATGCATTTGATTTAAGGGAGGGTGTTGGCCTTCCCATGGCATTTTAAAGTGAAAAGGACGAGTGCTCCTGAAAGGAAATGTACGCAGCGTGAATGTGAGCATCTTCCATGCTACCCCTTGTCACTTTCGTTTGAAACACTCGAACCTGTGTATAGGAGTTTAAGTATAGTGAATGGGTGATTTGGTTACGTTATAAGGTAAGGAGGCTGAGCATCTCTACCGAGATGACGACGTGGCGTGACTCCAGAACTCGAGTAGAGTGTAACCCATCAATTATTAAAAGACAGGGGCTGCCTGACATTTGTGCCATGCCAGGTGCCACAGGAAATGCATTTGTACCAAATTATTTTTCTTTAAGAATGCCTAATAAGTACATAGAGCTTGTCAAAGGAAGCTTGAAAAATAGTCTTATCGAGGCAGAGTTCCTTAAATAAGAAAATCACCAGGAAAGCCTGAAACACAGGGCTCAGAACATAATTTCAAAGGAATAAAAGGGGCCAAACAGAGTTGTTTTCTTGGCATATGAAAATGTGTTGTTAGTGTTGTTTTCAAAATGTTTCCTTGTCATTTGCCAGCAAGTTTCCAAGGTCGATGCACTGCTGCTCTCTGGGAGATGTCTAACTTCATTTTATACAACTCATGATTTTGCCTTTGTTATTAAGATGCACTCATTTTATTTATGATATGTGATTTTTCAATATCTAAATGTATGAAGTGACTTGTTTTAAAGGAATAAATGAAGTGAAAACATTGTTGTGCGAGCATGTTTTGGGATCAGGGCAAAGGGCCAGTAAAGAATACTACCCTTGAAGTGTTACATATTCCCAAAGACCACGGCATGGGTGTGTGTAACTGATTCCCACACCCTCCGAGTAGTTAAGCGTGTCTCTTTACTGATGCCAGAAGGTACTCAGAATTTCCCTTCACTGGCTAAATTTCTTTCTAAATCTCCTGAAGTTTAAGTCAATAACCTTTGCTGATGGATTGTTTAATTGGAAAGGTTGGGTGTTCCTGATTTTAGTAGCGTAGGATCTGGATGGATTTAGATCTGTTTGAAGAAGGTGGTTTCTCTGACACTGGATAATGCTTCAGTGTCAGCAGTTAAACATTAAAAACCATGGAGTTGTTACAATTGGCCAGAGTTTTCTAATTGACCTAAGTCCATAAACACATAGCACACAAGAAACTAACAAGAATAGAAAGAAGTGGGGAAAAAAAAAAAGAAATGGATGCTTTAATATTTTTTAAAAACTCAAATCCTGTGTCTCCTGCATTATGACTGGTATAAGAAGTCAGTTGGTCTCTGCCATCTTGAAAAATATTGTAATACTACCTATAAAATAATTACAAAACAATTTCTTCTTCCTTTAAAATGCTATTAAGATGGGGGTTGGGGATTTGGCTCAGTGATAGAGCGCTTGCCTAGCAAGCGCAAGGCCCTGGGTTCGGTCCCCAGCTCCGAAAAAAAAAAAAAGGAAAAAAAAATGCTATTAAGATATCACACGCGCACACACAGAAAACCGGGGTTTTTTCCACTTATTCTGTTAAAGTTTGGGAAAGAGAATCTTTGATGTGGTAGAGACTGAAAAGCAGGGCATCCATTTGTGGCAAATGCATACTTTTTGAGTTGGTAAAGATCTTACATCTCCAAGCCTGAAATCTGGCAATTAAAAACGGGGATCCACAAATATGCTTTGTTTTGAAATTGTGTTCTGGTCTGGATGCCATTTGTCTATTGCAGTGACATCAAGTGCCAGGTCACTCAGAGTAACTAAATGTGAGGGTAACTATAAATCAAACAACTTCCCGCTCAGTTCAGCGTGGAGTGCACTGGGGTGCTAACCTACACTGGGTATAGTCCTTGTTCAGTTCAGCCATCAAAAGTACCATTCAGCTGTTTGTCATCTCAGCTACCCAGTCTGGAATGGACAGCTCTCTCCGGAAGAAATGTGGCCCCAGATGTTAGGCATACCATACCATGCCTACCCTTTCCCTGTCCCAGTCCTAGTAATTTACCAAATTCTTTATTGCCTTTTTTGTTCATTACTGCAACAGAAGACTCTCTAGATTTCCTGGTTCAACAGTTCTAGAAATGAATGTCTGTGACATTTACTTTTCTTGTGATTTACCTTCCATGACTACCACCATGAAGTGGGGAGGGTATGACTTGGAAGTAGCAGATGTGGGGGGAGAAGAGCAGAAGCAGAACATGAACATTTCTATTGGTACCCTTCCTCCTGGCAGATACTGTACTGAAATATCCACCCAACTGTAGACCAAACTTGGCAGTTAATAGAGTTCCGCATCTTGTTTTATGGCTGAAATTACTTCCTACTGAGGCTAGGAAATCAGTGTTCCCTCTGGTCGTTATTGAATTACTTCTCCTAGAGCATGAGTATTACAGGAGAAACTGATCAAGTTCTTAAACCTCCAGAATATGGGATAGACTGAAGTATGACCTTTTGCAAAGGTGGCCCTCCCACTATGTTCATTTAATATCAAAACATCCAATTTGGGGACTTGTGTGTATGGGGTGGTTTTTGTTTGTTTTTCCTTGAGAGTCTCACTCAGTGTCCAGGTAGACTCCGGCTTGTGAACAGGATTGAAACTTCCTCCTGATATTTTCCAAGTGCCAAGATTAAAGGCTTGCATGAACCATCGTGCCCACCTCCAGTTTTGTTTCTCTTACTCTCAAAATGAAAAATGAGAAAGACTTTACTCCGTCTAGAAGAAGCTAAACTATTTCAGGTAAGCTCTTAATCCCTTCCCCTTACTTGGGAAGTGTGCTGTCACCTATCTTAGGGTTACAAAACTACAGATGCCGTCAATGAGCAGTTATTGAATGGTGCCATTGTGTCAGGAACTGCCCTAGATGCAATATGCACTGGAAGGAAAAAAATGCATACAATGCAGTAAAGGAATTAGAATGATGTGGATCCCATGAAGAGAACACTGGGTGGGGCGGAGAGCAGCAAGTGAGAATTGCGTCTGGGAGAGCCATTTAGAAAAACTGGCATGAAGGATAACACTAAACTTGAGGGATTAGTCCTTTAAAGAGTAGGAAGAGCATCCCAACCAGCAAATGCAGCATCTGTAAGCTCAGTACTATGGGAAGGGTGTTCCCAGCCAGTCTGGCCATAGTACAAAGGAGGGAAGAGGAAAATAGGTGCTTTTAGAAGTGAACAGGGCCCAGATTGGTGCTATCTTTGACTACTGTAAGCCCTTATTACATGTATCTGTATGTGTGCAGATGTGTGCAGAGGCATTTGTCTTCAGTTTATTCCATGTAGGCAGAACCATTCTATTTCCTATTACAGGACTCTCAGCTCCAAGTAAAATGCTAGGCATGTAGCAAACATCTATATATGAATAAATGAATATGAATAAATAAAGCCAAGTGTAAGGAACTAGACATTGACCTTGATGTTTGTTGTAGAGTCAGTGAAAGGACATAAAAGCATTCCAATGAGTCGTCAGATCTTTGTCTCAAAGGAATTTTATTAGCTCTTACTGGGAAGTCCAAGAGCTTTTGATATGACTAGAACCAGAGCTTCAAATAAAGTCTTTGACTCTTAAAAACATATCATCGTTGTGTAAATTTCTAAATACTAGAAACAGAAGGGGGCCTAAAATTTAGAATCAGAAATACTTCAGAGGCTTTCCAACAGCAATACTGAAAGCTAAAAGATGGTAACTTAAAACTATGTAGCCATTCTCATCGAATACAGGGATAAAAATAAAGATGTTTTCAGACACGCAGGATTTCAAGCACTTGTCCTTAGGAAATTAGTAGAGACTTCTCTGCCAAAAGAAAAGAGTTAACACAAGAAAGAAGGTCTACACTCCAGATAAGGCAACAGAAGGGATTTAGCCCGGTTAGTGATGAAGAAACCGAGATGAGAACCACGGAGCAGCTTACAGAACAATCGACCCCAACTGCTGCAGGTCCAAAGTCTGGAGGAAATTTTTCTTCAGGATGAAATTGGTAGAAAACATGAGGTATATGTTAGTGTGGTAAGAGGGAATTTACACAGTGGATGGGAGGGAAGGATACAAAGATACATAGAAAAGGAAGAGGAATCGTATAGGACACGGGGATATGGGGGTTAGAAACGTAAACTCCAAATCTCCACAGCACTGTGCTAGAGAAACGTCCAAAGCGATAGGGAAGAGCCTCCTCCAGAGAACCACTTAGCAACTAAACAGTGGCAGAAACTAAAGTCCACTTATATGTATATGGCTTAGTTTCCAGTCATACTCGGCGTCAGACTCATTTCATTCTTTGATGAAAGCTTGGTGGTTTACAGCCAAATTACAATTGCTCTCTTGACTCTATTCCTAACTACACTTTATTTAGTCAGCACTTCATTCCCCAGCCTCGGCTTGAACTGCTAGAGGTCGCTGCACTCAGAGCCCCACGTATCACCGTGAAGAGAGAGGGCACCAACTGTTTCCTGAGAGTAAAGAAAACATGTTTCCCATAAGAGAAAAGGAAGACCTGATCAGTGTGATGTATGGGGGGCAAGAAGAATGTGGATGGAGGCCCACAGTTGTTTTGCAGTCTGACTTTTGAATTCGTAAGGTACCCTAAGGAGCCAATATTATTGATTTTGATTTAGAGTGGGTTGGACGTGTGTTCAGTGCCTCACCCACTGACTGAGGAAGGAAATGGTAAACTAGCCTGTAACTTGAAGGTGATAACCATACACAGGAGTGTACCAGCAGGAGCAAGGACTGTGAAAACAGGAGCCATGGACGCTGACCTGTAATTGGGTGTCAGAACCAGATCATCAAATGAGAATTCACTTCCAACTATCAGCAATACCTCTCCCCAGACAAAGGTCCTACCTCGGTGACCACGCCTTATCCTGATTTGGGAACTCTTCCCTTGTCTGCAGTCTAGGCCACCTTCATAATTCACTTGGAACCTGAAAGGTTCATGTTTTTCCAAACAAAAAGTGAAGCAAAGCATGCCCAGTTGCAGGGACAGCAAGAAGATGGAGGGCAGGAAACACTCATTAGGATAGTGGTTTATTCCAAGCAGGATACATGTGCTTTGAGGAACGGGGAATGGAGCCGAGGCTTATGTGTAACTTCAGCTATCGTGCTAACGTTTATAACTGAGTGTAGACAGCAGAGTGCTGTGCTTAAGTAACTGAAACATTTCCCAAGGAAAACGTCGAAGGTGAAGGAAAAAGCGAAAGAATTATTTAATGTAAGTCACTTATCTGGGAAAAAAGATAGGGGACCCTCCTGATTATTCTAATTTTATTATAAGTTAAGAAATTGTTCGGTCTTTTTAGAGATTCGTTGAAGTTTCACTTCTATTTTAAGTAAATCACTCACCTAGATAAACCTGGATCAAATCCAGTGACCCCAGCCACGGGTATAGCCCCAGTTGCAGTGAATTGATGTGGAAATCCTCTTCCTGTTTTCTTAGTATTGTGACATCACATATATTTAGATGATGTATTAGAAACAGAGATCACAGTCCTGAAGACCTCAGTCATCTGTGGTCCACATGATGTTGACAGGATACTGGGTTGTCCCAAGCTTTCTCAGATTTCCTTCCACCCATGATCACAGAGAAAAGATGGAAACCATGTATCTTCCTGTAAAATATACAAATAGCGGAGCTGGGGATTTAGCTCAGTGGTAGAGCGCTTGCCTAGCAAGCGCAAGGCCCTGGGTTCGGTCCCCAGCTCCGAAAAAAAGAAAAGAAAAATATATATATATATATATATATATAGCTGCAAGCTGGAAATGAAATAGGAAATGAAGCAAATTGTTAGAATTAATTATGCAAGCTGCCTGTGAACTTGATGCTTCCCACTGGGGATTTTTTCCCACATAGACAGACCGATGCATAGCAGCTGTGATGGTTGATATGGATTGTCACGATGACAGTGTGGGAAATGAATGGTTAAGGTCCTCCTCAGTATGAAGTGAACTCAGGAGCCTAAGGCATTCACAAATGAGCAAGTGGCACTAGGCCCACCTTCCCACAGCTGGCCACTGGTGCCTACTCGGCTCAGAACTCTGAGAGTTGAAAGATGGCGGACAGCTATGTGACCATGGCTGAGCTCACCAATAGAAAACGAGACATTCTCAAGCCCCAGGATGTTCATTTGATAAGGCTTTGCATCCTGAACCAATAAAACTGGGGATTTGAGAAGTGTTGGAAGAAATCAAAGATTTCTTTCCCTCTAGGGTAGAATTTCTCAAAATTAGGGACTCTAAAAACCAGTTTGCTGCCCAAATGCCATGCCGGCCATTCTTGGTGTCTCTACATTAGTGTACTTAAAACTTACATTTCGGTAATCGCGAAAGTGTTACTACAGAGTGACGGGCTTGCTTCTTGAATCAGCATCTATAAGCATGTCTCTGGCCATGCCTGTGAGGCTTTATCTAGGTTAGGTTAATTGGGTTGAGCCCTCCACCCACACACCCAAATACTAAATTCCAGCAGGACAATTCCATGGTTGGGGCCCTGGATGACTGAGTAAAAAGGAGGAAGTAAGTTGGCCACTAGCCATCTCTGCTTCCTGACCAGCTGGCCAGAGCGGCTACCACCAGGACCTCCCCTCACGATGTACCACTGAACTCAAAACATTGCTTTCATCAGAGCATTCAATCACAGATTTGGGGACAGTGACTTGTGAAGAAAGCTGGGGGGGGGGTGTAACTATCTGAGTTAAAATATCCGCTCTACTACTCTAATATCGGGCGCGTCGTCTGACCTCACTTCGGAGTGTGGATAGTAGAATGGCAATGCTGCTAAGTTGGAGCAGACATAGAAATGCTTCACTAACATAATACCCAGCCTGCAGCAGGGGCTTGGCTTGAACAATTCTTGCCTGAGGTTAGGGTTTCTGTTTGTTTTTGTTTTTGTGGGTTGTTTTTGTTGTTTTTTGAGGAGGGGGTGTTTTGTTTTGCTGGGTGGTTTTCTAATTTTTCTTTTCTTTTTACTACCGGCAAGTGACACACCTTTAAAAACGGATAGTTACTAGGGATGGCCTATATTCAGGGAAACAGCAGAGCTGCTGTCTGGCAAGTGGCCTCCGTACCTGGAGGGCGATTTCTTCCTGGAAGCAGGAGCTTCCTTGACCTACTCTTCTCCACAAGCACGTCAGACATTTCCTCACAAAAGAAATACTTGCTAGACTGGTTGGTAGCTGACTTTATTTTTATTTAGTATCTTTTGCCACCTTCTCTAAGCAGCCAAAAGAGACTGGAGAGCCAAATGACAGCATTCAAGTGCTATCTCCCTTCTGGCTGACCTAGCTTTTTGTTGTTGTTGTTGTTGTTGTTGTTTGTTTGTTTGTTTGTTTTATTTTTCTTTTGTCTTGTCTTGTCTTGTTTTTAATCCAGAAAAGGACCTCCTATAGGAGGGAGAGAAGTTAGTTTTTATTTCCCCAGAAACAAAAAGGCCAGAGCAGTTGTCAGCAAGCCCTGGAAGCTGGGTGACTCGGCTACAGCCCTAACCTTGAGGTCCCTGAACCTCTTCTGGATATGATACTGTCATTGACAGAGCTGGTCACAAAATTAGCCACCAGGGGGGGAGGGGGATGTTTGCCTGGAAACCGGGAAAGGGAATAACACTTGAAATGTATATAAGAAATATTCAAGTTAATAAAAAAAAAAAAAAGGAAAAAAATACCAAAAAATAAATAAATTTAAAAAAAAAAATTAGCCACCAGAATGTTAGCCTGGAGAACACTTTCAGCTACAAGTGGAGGAAGGCTAGTCTAAACAAGAAATCGGGTTCTCAGCAGACCCATAGAAATGCATAGTGCCCAGCCCTGACTGGTGCGTTCCTTTCAAGAAGGAAAATCAAGTTCCATTGACAGGCCTCCACCCTGCCAAACTCTTCACTCTCCCTCCACTCTTAGCTCAGACCAGCTCCAGCCTTCTACTATGCCTCTCCTTTCTTTTCAGCAGTTCATTGACTCTAAGCCAAGGCCGGGGGTGGGACGGGGAGGTGGGGGCAGGAGGTGATTGGCCAAGACAAAGAAGCCCCTCCCTTCTCATTCCCCTCCTGAGTCCTCCCTGACTGAACAGCTGGAATGAGGAGTAGGGAGGGAAGCTGGGATTGGCTTAGAGTCAGCAGCAGGGTGTGTCCACGCAGCACGGTTGAGGCATTTACCTGTCTAGGTAAGTCAGGAGGAGGTCAAAAGAAGAAACCAGTTGGAGACGCCGCCGGAGAGGCAAGCTGTCTCCATCTCTGCCCTCTGGAATAGAAGGGCGTTACTTTTTTGTCTTCAGACCCCAACTCAGAGAGGGTAAGTCAATCACTCACCAATTACTGCTTATTCTGCAGCAAGGGAAAAGACTTTAAGGGAAGGCAAAGCTACAGGGCTGTGCTGGGGAGTGCCGCAAGAGTGTCTGTCCCTTTACACCGGACCTGGGCTTTTCATCTCTGTTGCTCAAGTCTCTCATTCAGCCCGAGATTCTCCAGAATTGGAATCTTTTTATGGAGGGCTCGGGAGCATTCTTCCATTTCTTTATTTAACTTACACAACCATATCGTACAGACAGAAGCCAGAGCTAGGCATGGTGGTATCCACCCGTAATCATAGTACTCAGAAGGCTGAGTGAGGCTAGAGGATGGAAAGTTTGAAGCCAGGCTGCTGGGCAATACAGCAAGATCCAGGATAGTCTACTCTACCTGGAAAGACCTGTCTCAAAAAAAAAAAAAAAAAAAAAAAAGCCACCTTTGTCTAGAATTTGGAATTTTCCATTTCTGAGCACTAAGACGAAGTAGCGATTCTGAAAGGGAATGGGTGACTGATAACTGGAGCACAGGGAGTCAAATGGTGGGGAGGGTCACGCAGGTGAGCCAGGCCCCCTAGTTTTCCATTACCTTTGTAACAGGAAATTCCCCATGGCTCGTGTCTATCTTTATTTAAGTAAGGGGTGCAGCGCGTGGGTTAGATGATAATGGCGCACTCTGCAGATACGTCAAGTCTGAACTGAGCTCGACGATTTGCAAGGAGAACCGAGGCTTGGAAATTTAGAGAAAACTCCCACTCCAGCTAGCATTTTTATCTTTGGAAATACAGGTACTCTAAGTCCAGTCAAGTTTACTTAGAGCCTACTAGTTAAATGTCTGGCTTTACCTGTTAATAGTTGTAGACTCTAAAGAAACAAAGTTACTTGGCCATGCTGGGCCTCACCCACAGTTTATTTCATCTCAACATACCAAGCCTGGTCAGAGTGCCAACTGGGGCTCAGGCCAGGGTGAGGCGGCCGAGTCCTTAGGAGAAAGAGTCCGCCCTGTGTTCCTTGGATGTCCCCGCAGACAAGAGTGTAGCTGGAGCATCTGCCTAATCTGAAACTGCCACAGAAGTACGGTCAGCAACACAGCAGCTAACTTCACCTTGGCCTTCTGGAGAGAAAGGGGAAGATGACAAGACTTCAGCATGTAGCCCTGGTTGAACACATCGAGCTCCTGGTCCTGAATGCAAGACCTTTAAATGTTATCTCTCCCCTGCTCCACAGAGCCAGCCCACTTCACCGAGGCTATTTCTCCCAAGTCCCTCCCACAAAAGCGCCGGTAAAAAAGGGACTAACACTGAATGGATGGTACCGATTTTAGCCTCTTGGAGCTTTTGTTAGGTTTTCTGGGTGTTCTCCAACCAGGTTCATTCAGCAGAGTCAGCAGAGAGCACAACCCCTTACCTAAGAGCTGTTCTCCGTGACTCTGGGATGAGTCCTTAGGAGATAGGAGGGCGCGCTCATCCGAGAGGACTGGGAGGAGGTCTGATTCACACAGCCTAGAACCGCACCGGCCCTCTCCACGCCCTCTGCTCCACATGCCAGGGCTCTGCGCGCCATTTATTTACTCTCTTGCAAAGTTCGGCTAGTTTCTGAGACGTAGTTAATATTTAATGTGTCTTTGGATAGGTGGCCCCGACTATAGGCTGTGCACATTTCTTAGCTCGTTTCCTTTCGCCCTTAAGTCTCCAAAAGAGGTCAAGGGTGAAAAGATACGAAAAGCCTCCCCTTGACTGCTCTGCTTGTTTCTCAGGTTTCTTATCTGACAGGAATGCCCAGGGTTTCGACTGCTGCGGGATACAGCATACAAGTTTCAAGGTTATAAATGTGGTAGAAGGACACAATGTGTCTAAGTTAGGCGGAGCCAGGGGCGGAGAGTGAGAAGGCGGTGAGAGAAGGAAGACGTTTTCTGCTCAGACTCTTTGAATCAGAAAACTAGGTGTGGAAATACAGTCTCAGCAGCTGAGCCCTCACCCATCCCACGGTTGTGCAGTGCCAAGAGCAGCATCTGCAAGTGCATCCCATGTTGTGTTTTCACTCACGCGTCTCTTGTCAGGATAACCAACCAACCTGGAAGTGCAACGCTGAACCGGATAACGCACAGACTTTAAGGCACATTGTAGGAGTCAAGGGGATCTGGACCTTAGTAGCAGAGTGGCCAGTGATCTTTACTTCAGTATACTGGCATCTAGTCAATGTCTTGAGATGTCTTTTGTAGGTGTGAGTCATTCCTACTTAGGAATGTGGGAAAATCGCCAGTTTTCTCAGATGTGAAGTGAAGACAACACAACCAGATTCTCCTGAAGATCTGATTAGCAAACCCGAGAGCACTTTGTAGCTCAGATAGCGTGCAGATAATGTGGAGCAGAGCTACGCCCACTGTCTGGGTCTCTTCAGTTGCATCTGGCTCAGAAATAAGAGTTCAGTGGGCTTCCCGGGAGGAACAGGAAGCCAGCAAGCCACGGGACAGCCCAAAGCACACACGAAGGAACAAAGGTAGTGATTTTCTCTGAAAGTAAGAGGCAGCACCTCACCCATTGGAGGAACCGTCACATTAACCGTACTGAGTCACCTTCAAGATTTATCCCTCCAGTCGTACGTGGAATATCGGAGCCAAAAACAGTCCCTTGAACCCGCACCGACTCCTTGAAAATAATGTTTTTCTCTCATGCAGTGTCATGCCCCTAGTGCTTATTCTGTGCACACAACCACTAACCTAAACAAACATTCCCCAGATTCTTTTTAGTCACTGGCTTTAGGGGAAATAAAGTGGTGTGAGAAAACTTAGCATGGCAGGTTGAAGCCATGAAGAAGTCTCCAAGTAGCTCGCCCAGCAGTCCAGTGATCGGCTCTCTCAGACAGCTTTCTTTCTTTAGTAAGTTAGCTCTTTGACAACTTCGTGCATGCAATTCATGCTCACTCTCTCCCACACTCTTATTGCACCCCCTCGTCCTTTCCTCCCTTCTACCTGTCCCTTTCCCAGACTCCTGACTTGGGACTTTGTTGTGTGTTCCGTTTAGTTTACCCAGGGCCACCTTTGTGACCAGTGGTGAGGTACACTGTAGTACACTGAAGTCACACACACCCTTTTCCTGCACCTATCCCTAGGAAGTGGTTCAGCAGTTGGGGGAAGGGCTCCCTGGGTCCCTCCTCCACCCTTGCTTGGCTATTGGTAGGGTAGTTCTTGTGCAGACCCCACGCAGTCTCAAGAAGCCGAGAGTTCACGATTGCAATGGGTGTGCCAGGCCTAGACTGTGACATTTCACAGCTCTCCCTACCCTGCTGCCCCTTCTGACTCGTTCAGTCTTCCTACTTGCTCTCCTGCTGTGTTCCCTAAGCCTTGTTGAGGGCAGTATGACTGTTTAGAACTCAGCCGTTACCTACTCAAGCCCTGGGTGCAGACAGCTTCTCAGACAGCAGTTTTGCGTGGCCTTAACCTCACAGAGGGTGAGGAATAGGTTAGTACTCTGAACCTCTGAAATGCGTGGCTGGGGTGACTGAACTTAGTCTGTAGGCTTCTTGAGTCTCTGTTTCTTTGGGTTGGGGATTTTGAGGAACTGACCTCTTGCAGACGTCCTAGAGCTACCTCACCAATTTGTTAATTGTCATCTGTCAGGCTTCGTTAGTGTCCCTTCCCTCCTGGTCCCCTCCTTATCTCCTGAGAGGCTCTGAACTTTGTGTGTGTGTGGCTCAGGACCCTGCCTTTTCTCTCCCCAGTGTCCTACTACTCATCCTTCTCTGCTTTATTCAAGGGTCTCTCCTCAGCAAGAGAGGAGCCCTGTAAGGCCTTAACATTGCCAGCGCAGTGAGGCTGGAAGACAGCGTCACCTAACCTAGGCCAAACCAGACACTGGCACTGGAGCAACTGTTAGCAGAGGAATATGTATGTACCCTGGCAGCTTAGCTCCAAGTCCCCAGATCTCAATATTGTCCCAGGACAGTTTACCTTCTATTAGGGGAGTAGCAGAAATGATTCAAAAATATCGTCTAGTGTTACAGGCGGAATATGGATTTGAGTCATATAAAATCTGTCTCTCCCCTAGGATTCTATTGCTCCTGATACTGAAGTTTGTACATAATTCTTTTAAACTTTCATTTTCCATAAAGAGAGGTACCCTTGACCTGCCCAGTTCTAGTGGACTATTTCCTACAACCAGATGTGAAAATCCTTGGGAAGTTCAGTAGCAGGAATGAAGTTGTTTTTGTTTATTTGGTTGGTTTGGTTTGTTGCTATTACTGTTTCCGAAATGAACTTGAACTATTACACACACACGCTCACACACATGCACGCATGCACGCACAAACACACACACATGCATGCAGACACACGCACGCACACACAACACACACACACACACACACACACACACACACACACACACACACACACACACACACACCAAAGGAGCTGGGATTGAAAGGAGCTAAACTAGACATTTTTCTTGTTCATCTGACACAGTCCAGGGAACTTCACTGGGAATGTAAGCAACGTCAGAACACACGTGTTACACAGGGGAAATGGGACGGTGCTCTGCCATTGCAGGTGCCATGGTCATATGGCCCGGGGCAGAAAGATGACCTTAGCCTTCTTGGTGGCATGTCATGTTTATGATATTATTAACAATGACTGTAACTGACATTATTGGGCATATCCCGTACAGAGTGTTCTACATCGGCTATTCCAGTGTACCATAGTCTCATAATAACTTTAAGAAGTATGTTTTTAAGGACCTGGAATCCCCCGTCTAGACAGAAACACTTCTATTCAAAACCCTTCTTTCTTGCTCCCTGTGATTGGGTTTAATTCGGCAGGAGATGGATCTTGTCTGATTTTTAGAAGAACAATAGTGGTTACCTATTAAATTCACTTGGCCATTATCTGCTTCCAACGGAGCTGAGTGTGCTAACTCAATGCTCATTAAATCCTTACATTAACCATATTTTACAAGCAATTTGCCTCCAATCAAATACCTAAGTGGCTCAACTGGGATTCGAACCCAGAACCCAAACTCTCAACCTTGTAATATGTATTGGGCGGGGTAATGAAAATATAAGTTAAACTCCTTGCTTCATAATGGGAGGAAGCAACTAAGCTTAAGAACCTCTTGTCTGACTGGCCTACCCTCTGCTCCCTGAATCTACCTTTCTGCATGCATTTGAACCCTCCGTGTAGGCTGGGGGTGGAGTTCAGACATGTCCGGTCCACAGCCCCCTTTCAGCTCGCTGCTTCCTTGGTATCTTGCCATCGTAGAACCCCAGGGCCTGAACAGAGCTTTGCAGAAGCCTCTGCTCACACGTGGCTTTGATTGTTCTCTTTTCAGGCCCAGCTTGGGACATTCTTCACTTCCATTCACTTCCCCTCTGGGAGCCCCTTTCACCACCCCTGCGCCTTGCTTCAGGCGATGCCCAAGAGGGAGCTTTGGCCAGCAGGGTCGTGCTCAGAACCTGTGACCCACATCGGCAGCTGTGGCGGCATGATGAGCACCACCTCCACCCACTCTGGATCTGTATGTACTCTCTCCCTCTTGCAACCTAGCCCGCTCTGCGCACCAGCCCCGCCCCGCCCCGCCCCGCCCCGCCCTGACCTGTCCGCCTGGGCCACCCACTGTCACTCAAGCACCCTCTCTCTCATCTTCTTCACCAGGGAGTGAATCACTGGATTCCTGCCTCTGAGTCACCTCTGCCTCTGTAGAGAACTGGGTGGGACAGCCTCAGAGTGCAATCGGATCAATATCCACCCACCCCCATTTTCATTAGATCAAACAAAGAGCTTAGGCGGAGAAACACAGCAGGCACTTAAATCGGGCTGAAAACTGAACAGTAGATTCTTGTAGCACACGAACTTTTACAATTCTCAGCAATGCCCAGGGATAGTGGTGAACACCTTCAATCCCAGCACACAGAAGGCTGAGGCAGGTGGATCTCTGTGAGTTTGAGGCTAGCCTGGTCTACAGATCAAGTTCCAGTGTAGCCAGAGTTACAAAGTGAGACCTGTCTGGGCGAGGGGCGGGTGGTGGATGCGGTGGGGGTTGAGATTGCAGGGGGGGGGAGGGGTGGAGGGTTCACTGCAATGAATAACATGGCTTCAGTTTCCCACTAAAGTCAAAGAGGACAGAGTAGTTGGGAGCCCTTATGGGAGCAAACACATTCAGATTCCCTACTTAGAAGCCATACTACCTTGACCTATCACCAATTTCTCAAAACTCCAGTCTCTTCAGTTTGGGACTTGCTTGTCTGTGGTTTGAAACAGGATGTCACTATGTTGATCTGGCCAGCCTGGCACTCACTATGTCAACTGGGCTGGTCTTGAACTCACAGTGGTTCACCTGCTTCTGATTCCTGAGTGCTGAAATTAAAGGTGTCCACCACCACATGGAGCTAGTCTCCTCAGTTTTAAATTAGGGAAAATATTAACAGCCAGTGATGACGGTTCTCAAGGACGTAATAAGATGTGTGTAATGTCTGACTTTCCTGGCTTGATAGGGCACAGAACAGGCCCAAGAAATGATTCTAATATGAAGGTTATTTACAGGAGCCTGGGTGAGTCTCAGGTATCACCCATAAACCACCAGCATGGATGACAGCTCAAAACCTGTTCCTTGTAGCTCCCGGACCAACTTGCAGATAGTCCTCCAACAAGTCAATCTCCTTCTCTTCTCTCTCTCTCTCTCTCTCTCTCTCTCTCTCTCTCTCTCTCTCTCTGTCTCTCTCTCTCTCTGTCTCTCTTCTGTCTCCCCATACCCCATCTGTGTCACTGCCTCACAGAGCTTGGAGCTTATGAATCTTGTGACTTTCTGATCTGAGCAATCTAAGTTTTGTCAGCCGAGTCTTAGAAGCTTCCCCCGAAAGGGAGTGTCTGGGGTTAAAGGACAACAGCTAAGCAACATTAAAGAGCAAGCGTCCAGAAAGCTAGGCTGCTGCCCAGTGGTTGCCTGGTGTGTCCATCCCCAGTGCCTTATGAAGTAAGACACAGAATAAAGAAGCCGTTCTTGCTGGGTGTATGGACACAGTCCTCAACACATAGGCAGCTAAGGCAGGGAGACGCCATATTCTCAGCCGGCCTGGGCTGCACAGTGAAACCTGAACAGAGTTCATGAGATGGCTCGGGAGATAAAGATGGAGTTCTGTTCTCAGGATCCACAGGGCACAAGAAGGAAAGTGACTCCAGTGTTTCTTTCGGATCTCTACACATGCAGCAGCACACACACGCCCACAAGCACTCAGGCACAAGATAATACAGATTTTTAAATTGTAAAAGAAAGAAAGAAAGATAGATAGATAGATAGATAGATAGATAGATAGATAGATAGACAGACAGAAGGAAGGAAGGAAGGAAGGAAGACGGACGGACGGAAGGAAGGAAAGAAAGAAAGAAAGAAAGAAAGAAAGAAAGAAAGAAAGAAAGAAAGAAAGAAAGCCCCTATGTAGAAAATGCATGGCCCTCTCTGAACTGAGACAGAAATGCCCAAAATCAACGCCTAACTGTGAGGGCGTGGAGAAAGCTATTCTTTTTCTGGACAGGAGTTTAAGTTCTGGCTCTTGTAAGGTTGGTGTGAAGGAGGAAATGTGCCTTATGTCCAAATATAAGCATCCCTTTGCATCATCTTACACACATTGTGAGCCTGAGTGAAGAGCTTGACTTTGCTGCTCTGTGTCCTGAAAAGTCTTTGAGAATGTAGACTGCGGCCACGACATACAGCAGAGGGCAGGGTCCCTGCACACACAAAGGCTGGGGTTAGATCTCTCTCTCTCTCTCTCTCTCTCTCTCTCTCTCTCTCTCTCTCTCACACACACACACACACACACACACACACACACACACACACACACACACCCTAGTTAAATATCAGATAGAGGAAGTGAGTCAGAAATTGCTGGCTACTGAGCTAGTTCAAGGCCAGCCTAGGGCTCCATGAGACACTGTCTCAGGAATATAGTGGGGTAGGGGGAGAGAAAGGAAAAGAAAATCTAGGGCTTATAAAAGGCTTCTACCAAATGTTAACGTTTAATATGGTTAATGAGTTTGGGGGTTGGTTGTTTGTTTTGGAGACAGAGTCATCCTGGAACTCAGTAGTGTGCCCACCACACCTGCATGCCTAGATAAGAAGTTTTGATTTTCACAAACACGGAGCAGGAAAGGCACTGCGTGCACATATAAGTCCAAAGTGCTTGCCGTATATGCACACCTCCCCTTCCACGTGAGCGGTTGGGGACACAGAGACATCCTGTTTCTGACTGGAGGACACCAGTATGAGTAGTCACGCTCCTCCGGATCGTCTATGAAGGAGAGATCCAGAGGGCAGCCGTGATGATCATTCAATGAGAAAAGCTGTCTGAGAGACTCTCCCTCGTTTTGCAGACCCAGGCATCTGGCAGATGGCTTCAGGGGCAGACCTGACAGGAAGGGTTGTTTCTTGAAGCCTCTTTCCGACTCCCCGGGATAGTTTTAGGAGTGTCTAGCAACCTTCGCCAGCAATCTCAGGGAGTCTGGGACAGTCACAGTTCTGAGGCATCACAGATGTTATGGCAAGGAGTGGCAATGCCACTTGAAAGCTCAGCCAAACACCATATTACCCCACGGCTCCTTTTGGCTTGTACCTACCTAGCTGCTGTGGGCACTGGCCTGCCTGCCAGGTAGCAGTTGAGAGGAGGCAGACGTGCTTTGAAAAGTTAAAGGACATACCAGACACCAGTCAAGTTTTAGCCGTGCTGTTGCCCTTAGAGTTAGATGAGAGGTAGACTTCCTGAAATATTACAGTCACATGGAACTGGGGTGAAAACCGGGGACTGCTTATGACCTATGTCCCTAAATAGTCTATCTGCTCAGGACTAAGCAACAGAAGAGTGCCCTTGCCACGTGCCTGCCTTGCCTTCAGAGCTAAGTCCTCGCGGGCTTTAGCCTGCAAGGCCTCCTTGGTGCCCACTGTTGCAGGAAGCAGCTTCAGTGGTTGGCAGAGCAGCACCAGGGAAAGGTTACCAGCTTTGCGGGTTTGTCCACCTCCATCCCCTCCTCTCCAACCTCATAGTCCCTTCTCCCAACAGAGTGACAGCAGCTACGACTTCCTGTCCGCTGAAGAGAAGGAGTGTCTGCTCTTCCTGGAGAAGACCATTGGCTCGCTGGAGGTGGAGGCTGACAGTGGGCTCTCCACAGACGAGTCAGAACCAGCTACCAGTCCTCAGAGTTTCCGAGCACTACCCACCACCACCCAGCGAGCTCCACAGGGTAAGAGACTATCGAAGGACAGAGTCTCCTGAACACTTCCCACCTTGCTTGTCATCTGGGACAAGTTCCCAGCCAAAAAGGGAGCCCTGTACTTTCCTAGGCAGACTAAAGGTAGAGCAGCAGAGGCTTCCTGAGAAACGAGCTACTTGTGTCTTTATATGGAGTAACAGAAGCCTAGGAAGTAAAGGGGTTTGCCTAGCTCTTTCCTGTCAGGGAAGAACTCAGAGAGAAATAAGATAACTCATGTAGGAGGAGTCAGGAAGGCCTAAGCAGTTGGCCCAGGAGACAGTGAGTCAGCATAGGGAGCTAATCTGGGTGAACCAGAGAACAAGAGTGGGAGATAAGACAGGGGAGTTCCAGCAGTGTGTGGTACCTGGAGGCCCCTGTTAAAAGACAGCAGAAAGCAGGTGGTGTCCCAATTCAGTAAGAGGACAGGATGGCACACAGTGTGAGAGAGTGCGTTCCAGGGCAAACATAAAACACGGCTGCAGTGGATCACCACACCGATATCGCCGACTAATTCAGTACGTACTTACTAACATGGCCTTGGGCCCTCCACTTAGAGTAGAAATGGAAATGCCATTGTGCCCATTGAGCCCAGTGGACCTCACATACCTGCCAAGGTCACTAGGTAAGATACCGTGTCAGTACAAGGCACTAGCTACCACGGAAGCATCCAGGCTCTCCTAGGAATTGGAAGCTGAAGGCCAAAGCACATCCAGTTTAGATCATGCACTTCCATGGGTTCCGTTACCTGGGAACCACGATAGCTCAAAAGAACATCTTAAAGTCTCTCCCTGACTTTGGTACAGAGGGATGGGAGAGCCTAAGTCAAGGATTTGAAGCATCTCAGAAGTGATGTCTTCCAACCGTTCAGAAAAATCAACTCCCAGTCAAAAGCAACCCGCCATTCTTTACCTATTAAGTCTATGCGACCTCCAGAAAACAGAGCTGCCCTGTGAAAAGCAAACCAAATAAAACAAACCACGTGTTGGGGAAGAGAGTTGGGGAGGTATGTGCTTTCCCCCCTCAGCAGCATTCTCAATGTGTTTACTCCTTCCTTCTGTTCTCCCTCATCCCCACAGGAAAGCCAGGGGCCATAGACACTCAGCAGGTGCCAGTGCCAGTGCCAAAGAGAGCAGCCCAGTCCTCCGGTCCTCCCGAGTCTCCCAGCCCAGGCCTCAGGTCGGGTTCCTACAGCCTTCCCAGAAACCTCCATCTTGGCAGAAGCCAGAACCTGAGGAAAAGTGCCACCCAGACTAACAGCGTCTCTGAAGCACCTGAGGTACTCTTAGAGGAGCCTAAGAAAGGGCAGACTAGGCAGGGTGCTAAGACCATCCAGCCACCAGCCCCATCCCAGGAGGGTACCCCTAACCTGAACACAGTTCTCATACCCCCGCCAGAAGCTTTCCAGGACATTACATCAAAGAAAGCTGAGGGAGAAAGCCCCCCTAAAAAGCCAGGAGAGCAGACACACAGGCCTCAGGGCCACACTCTGGAGAGAAGTCCACATTCCCAGAAGAAAGCGGAAATGTCTTCTGAGACCATGACCCATAAAGCCACAGAAAAAGGCCGGACAGAGGGGCCACAGCGACCACAGCAGCCTCCCGCCCAGTCATCTCAGAACACACAAGCTGAAGAACCTTCCCTACCTTCAGGGGTCAAGCCAAACATCCAACAGCCTCTCCTCACAGCCACAAAGCCCCGTAGGCTGCCACCCAACATCGTCCTGAAGAGCAGCCGAAGCAGCTTCCACAGCCATCCCCAGAACTGGCTGTCAAATCACAGCGAAGCCACAGACTCGGTCCCTGTCTCTTCTTTGCAAGAACAAAGGAAAGCGCGCAGAGAGGCTCTGGAAAAGCTAGGGCTGCCCCAGGACCAAGATGAGCCCAGTCTGCCTGTAAATAAACATACCGGTAGCTTCAAAGTCAAGGAGGGTCAGGCTCAGACCTCTTCCCAGGCCCGGGCTCCTGCTCAGCCGCCAGCTCTGGTCAGGGGAACTGCTTCTGTGGCAGAGAAAGCTTCCTCAGTGAAGGCTGTCACTCCTCTGGACTCTCTAAGCAAGGGTTGGATTCCGGCCCAGGAAACCCCTCCAGGAAAGGTCGGAGCTGCCAAGTCTATGCCTATTCCTATCCCTAAAGCCTCAAAGGAAAACAGTTCCCTGACACAGCCCAAGCCTGACCCGCGGCTGACCCTCCAGGAAAGCAGCATCCCCGGCCTGAGACAGATGAACTTCAAGTCCAATACTCTGGAGCGCTCAGGCGTGGGGCTGAGCAGCTATCTCTCGGCAGCTGAGAAGGACCCCGGCGGCCAAACCAGCACGTCTCTGGGAAAGAGCCCCTTCTTGGACAAGGTCTCATCCAGCGTCTTCCGTAATTCTCGGCCCCGGCCTGCCTCCTTGGGCATGGGAAAGGATTTTGCAGGAATCCACGGGGGCAAGCTGGTTGGCCTGGAGCAGGGCCAGTGCTCCCAACAGCCATCCTTCAAAGGACAGAGTCATGACAAACTCCCTCGCCCCCCCTGTGTCAGTGTCAAGATATCCCCAAAGGGCATTCCTGATGGGCACAGGAGGGAGGCTCTGAAGAAACTGGGACTGCTGAAGGAGTAGCGTTGGCATGGGCATAGCCCGCGCCAACCTACCGGAAGAGACTGGCTCTGCCTAGGGCCTTTGCAGCCTCACAGCTCAGGGCTCACTTCCTTCCTGTCTGAGATGAAAAAGGAAGAGACTCGAGGTCAAGCACATGTCGGTACTCAGGCAGTTGTGTTATTGAGTACGTGCATAGATCATTCTGAAGATCAGTCTCACAGCAGGAGAGGGGGGGGCGCTTGCGTATCACTGACACCATTTATATAACACAGGGAGTCACTGTTCAGAACTCCGCTCTTGGTTGAGATTTTACAAGTGCAAGGTTCAGCCTGTCCCGGAACTGAGTGGAACATAGTGGCCGAACCTGAGAAGTAAAGTCACACGACACAAAGGAGGTAGAGACAGCTCAAAAAGATGAATTACACTGAGCACGCGACTCTGGTCACATGAAATACAGCCCGAGTTTCTGCAGTATTTGGAGACTGGCTTGCATTTGCTGCCAGGGCCTTCTAGACCTATCTTGGGGACAAGGGGATCCAGTTCAGTATCTTCACCCACTGCCTTCCCCTATCATGTGTTGCAGGCTAACACATATGCCTGTCTCTAGATCTCATAGCTCACTGATATCAGGAGGCCACTCCCTGGTTTGAGAAAGCAGAATATGGCCACACACTCCTCCAATTCTACCTGGAAGAATTCTTGTCGTGGGCTTGACGAATGTGATAATAAACTGGGCTATGGCCCATGATGCTGCCTGGAGTCCCTGTTCTTCTTGCTCTCTGTCTTCCTGGCTGGGTTCAGGGCAGCTCAACACTGAGCTGGAAGCCCAGCCCAGCATCTTTCTACATATACAGAGTCATTTCAGAACTGCTTAGGGAGATCTCCCCTGCTGTTCAAAGGTCTTCAGGTTCCCTGGGGGCTACAGAGGTGGCTTCATGGTTAAGAGCTCTTTCACGGGGTCCAAGTTCGATTCTGAGCACCTACTCACAACTGCCTATAACTCCAGTTCCAAATCCAGGGGACCCAGCACTGTCTTCTGGTCTCCAAGGACTTGTGAACTTACACACACACACACACACACACACACACACAAAACTAAAAAAAATTTTTTTTAGTCTTTTTTTAAAGAAAGTGTTCAGGTTTCTGAAAGTTTTCTCAGTTCTTCAGTTTCTAGGTCACCCAACACATACACAGACCGTTGGAACTTAGGGAGATCTTAAAACTCCCTGCTGCCACCAGAAAAGGGGTGCTACATCAGAAACATTCTGCCATTTAGTATCAGTGAAAGCTGAGACCGGGACTAGAAACACACATGATACAGCTCTCCTCATACAGGCGTCAGGTTGCCACTCTGTCCTGCCACCACTGCGTCCCTAGTCAATGTCCTTGTACACAGCACCTCAGACAGCCATTGTCACTACCAGAGACCCAGCCTTAGGCCCTTCAGAATTCTAAAGCATCTCACAAAACACCGGGTGAACTATTGGGAGTAATATGTGATGCCGTTGATGTTTTCCTTTAACAAGGGTGTATATAGTAACTCTCAGTAACTCAAAACAGTTCTTCTGCCAAATTCCCCAACAAGCTGTGTATGTCTTGAATGACTTGGATAAGTCTTGTGGCCTTAATGACCAGGCATATCCAGACATGACTCTAGTTTCCATTCGGTAGTGTATGCTATGGTGACTGTGAACCAATAGTCATGGAGATGCCCAAAAGGAGCAGGTAAGCAAAGATGGGGAAAGGTGCCCTTTAGGTCCTCTGATCATCTCTGCTCTGTGTCCTTAGGGACCCATTGCCATCAAAGATCAAAACTTCTGACAACCATGAGATGGGTAGGATTCAGGGCTACTCATGACTCCACCTCATCATGGTATGTGGGGTGTGGGTGTGGCGGTTTCTGTGTACACGCTTTACACACCCCCACATACTCACACACCCAGATGCCTGCTCCCTGTTTCCCAGCCCCAGGTGAAGACCTGATCTCTCAGAGCTGGTGGGGACTTCCACGTTGGCCAAGCTCTATTATTACAGGCTCTCAAAACACAGGAGGCCAAGTGTAGATGACTGGCTTGGCTTGCTCCATTAGGTCTATTTTCTATGTGTATTTCAAGACACAAGTTGGTCCCTTATTGATTGCATGATTAAGAGAGAACCCTGAGTTAAACCTCAGCTGGTACTGAGGCTTCATGGGAGTCTAGGAACAGCACAAGGGTAACATTGTGTTGGTCAGAAGTGCCACCAGTTACATCTCCATCCGCAAGAAAGGAAAGATCTTGTTCATCCAAGCCACATACAGCCTGAGCCTACCTCTCTGTATCTTCACCACAGTGCCGTGCTCATTCCCCCATTCCCTAAAGGACATCTTTACACAGCGGTGGGAGTGACTCCTTTCTGTTTTAGCTGAAGACTCATGCTTCCCCATGTTTGTCCGTCAGAGGATAACTGCTTTAAAGAGCTGCAGAGAGCAGGAAGCAAATGTTCACCCACACCGGTGTGAAGATCTGAGTTCAGTCCCCTGCATACACATTAAAAAACAAAAACAAATGAAAATAAAAACAGGCATGGTATCACATGCTTATAATCTCAGTCCTGGAGAGACAGAAGAGAATTTCTGGGGCTTTCTGAGTAGCCCTGTCTCAAAAACCAAGGTGGAATCTTCCACGTGCACATTCTCATTCATTCTCTCTCTCTCTCTCTCTCTCTCTCTCTCTCTCTCTCTCTCTCTCCCCTCACTCCCCTCCCATATGCATACACACACACAAGAAGGAAAAGAGGGTGTTTTTTCAGGATTCAAGAATATTGATCCAAACTTATCCATCTTCATTTTAAAGAGAGGCAGAAAGGTCCGGTGAGGACAGCCATCTCCCCAAAAGTGACGCCACATCCAACCGATCTGACGGGTCTGTCCTCCTGTACCCAGACAGGCTTCCCTTCTCGTCTTGCACTGGTGGAGTGGGAGGTGGGAGTGGGTTGAGAGCTGCACCGTTCGTCAAGAGACTGTGTGTAAGGGATGGCAACCCCACGTACGATTTGAAAAGCCAGATCTCTCTACTTTCCCTTGGATTCTAGACGTCTGTGATTTCCCACCAGAGTCTTGCTGCTGCTGCGTGCAAGCCATCTTCCAAATACAGAGGTAGGCTTACCACAAGCCTGGCACAGTGGGAGCACTACACTGTGATTCCAGGGCGGTGCGGCAGACCTACACACTCTCTTATGCTGAAGTCTGGACAGGTCCACTCACCTCTGTGCTTCCCCACCGCAGAAGCACGGTCCGGCAAAAGCCATGCTATGACCTGTGAGTGGGTAGCGGTGCAAACGTTGGTTTGTGTTTTTGTGGAAGGAAGAGGAGGTTAAAGAGGGAGAGCACAGGCTCTCTCACTCGAGTGCTGAATCTGACCTGAAAATGAAGAGCGAAGACGTGCGGGCTCGAGCAAGGTGTCCTCTCCCCTCCATGGCGTCCATGGTTGTCAGTGTGGGCAGAAGAGTTAGCCATCAGAATGTGAAGTTTTGAGCTCATAGATCCAGGACGGACACGAGAAATCATGTCCATCTCCATGCATTCTATACAGGATTGCAGGCGTAACACTTCTCTGAAATCGTTGCCTTGTGGGTGACTATAAAGCACACCAATATTTAATGTTCATTATAGACAAATCAAGCAATCTGAGGGTGACACTTATGACACTTACAGTTTTCCTGAGTGAAATGGGGGTAGTACCACCAATAGTTTAAGATTGTGGGAATGAATAAAGAGTATTACACACAGAGAGAGCAGTCATAGGCACACTGTAGCAACTCAGTCAATTACAGCATCGCCTTTTAAATCTAAATCCCTCTGTCTTATGGAGTATGTGCAAAGTTGGAAGCCAAGTTCTCAGGAAACTAAATTCTTCAAGGAAACTTGAAACAGATGAAGTCCAAAGCAGTCCCGTCTTTGACTCAGCCTCCAGACCATACAACTGCACCCACATTTTGTTTCCTGGAGTTGGAAAAAGAGAGGATCCGCCTGCACCTGATGTTTATGTGCTTCCTGTTCTGAATATTCAAAACCAACTTCCTTGATTGTCAATCGTATACTGTCAGGGACCAGACTGTCAGCTTCTTCGTGTTCCTACCAACGTACACACAAGGAAGGAAGGAAGCATGCCCAAATCAAGAGATAAAAGCTAAAAATGTTTCAAGATTCCTGGAACACTTTATAAAACGGAGATTGGCATCTCTCTGGCATGAATCAGCTTTTAGTTTGGAAGAGCCAAAGGGGCATGTGATGGGCTCTGTCACTCTTCCTGGTGTCAGTATCCTAGGGTTACAGGAGCCATCGTCATCACCGTAATCATCGCCATCGTAGTCATCACTGGCACTGAGCACACGTGAGCATTCAAGACTCTCGTTCTCGTGCTTGTTTCCTAGCAGGATCTGCATCCTTGTTGGCCATCTGCCAAGGATGAAGAGTTCAGAGTCGTCTGAAATGTGACGACATCCTGGGAAAGCCCTGGCTGGACCAGTGAGTTTCAGTCTTGCTCATAAAATGGGGCGGGAGACACAGACTAGGTCCATTACAGCACTGATGTGTTTGTTTGCTTTTTCTCATCACTAACCAGCTCCAGTCCCTGCCTAGCCAGGAACCAGAAGGATATCTGTCCCATTGCTCTAGTTTTCACTGTAACAAAGAGGCACCCGAGAAAATACACACATGGTTGTATATAAGTCTATGCAAAGGACAGTACAAGAACAAACTAAAACCGGACATGATTGATTACCAACAGAAGTCAGGCAGGGAAACCATGGCAACGGGGAGTGGAAACGGAGAGACGGGGATACTCTGGTATGCCTTTGTACATAGTTCAAACTTAAAAGCCTTGGTGGCATTTCACACAGTCATCAAATAGCAAATGAGAAAGGAAACCAGCACCCATAGTGTAGGTACGGGGAGAAGGGGAATCCAGAAGGAACTCCAAACAAAAGACATTGGTGTACCTGTGCTGGAATCATCTCAAGGAACAGGGGAAAGAAAGGAAACCAAAATAAGAAGCTGGGCTGTGGAGATGACTCCGTGGATTAAAAACACTTACTCTGCAAACATGAGGAGCTGAGTTCAAATCCCCAACACTCAAAAAAAAAAAAAAATCCAGGCATGGTTGCCTGTGTCTGTGGTTCGCAGCCAGCTTGTAATTCCGCAAAAGACCCTGGCTCGAAGTAATAAGGTGGGAGTATGAACATGTACTTGCATGTACATGTGTGTGTGCACACACACACACACACAGAGCATGCATTCACGCACATACACATGAGTGTACACACACATAAACACACACAAGCACATACACATATGAGCACATTCACATATACACATGTGAGTACATACACATGAGCTCACAGACACATGAATACGCATGCAGACACACGAGCATACACACACGTGAGTGTTCACACAAGCACACATACACAAGCACACAGGAGTACACACATGAATGTACAACACACATACACATATGTACACATGAGCATACACATCATACTTTGACTATGCTTTTTTTCAAATTAGGCAGATGCTATTTCATAAGTGTGTAGGTTAAAGAATTTTAAAAGTTGTAATATGTATTACAGCAATGAGTAAGTGACTATGCTATGAATAAAGAATACGAGTGTATTATTGCTGGAGAAGGGAACTATACATTCTAAAGATTAGAATGAACCCTGTGAGCTGGTTTGGAATTGGAGAAATCCACTAACTTGTAGGTAGATGGGAGATAGACAGATCAAAGACAGGCAGACAGACAGATCGAAGACAGACAGACAGACAGATGATAACCATAAACAATGACACGGGTATGCATTTACTTGGACATCTTTCCTATCTCTCTCCCTGAAATAATCTGGGGGGAAAAAGTATCCCTGTAGCCGTGAGCATATCTAACACCCAAACCATGAGTTCTCAACACCAAAAAGAAGAGAAATCTTTGGAGGGTTCTACCCGAGTGCAGAAAGAAGAGAGAATGAACTTCAAAAGCCTTCTTCATGCTACCAAAAAGCAAAGAACTATTCAAGCAGTGACGGCGATATATCAGAGGAATGTCGGAATAACATGAAGTTCTCTTAGCTAAACATAAACATGGTAAGCAACAAATAAATGGAAGGATGGATTATACTCCTTGGAGTAAAATAAATACCAATGATCTTGTGCCTGTATACATAGCTAGATTAATTAATACTAAATCTTGAAAAGAAGACATGCTACAATTCTGATAAAGAATGGTGAGGTAATTGTCAGCCATAAAAGAGCGCCATTCAGAAACTTGTAGGGTTATCAATGTGGACTGAAACTCACAGAGGAAATACAGCACCGAGTGTCTCTACAGAACAATAGAACATCTGACAAGCCCAGCGTAGTGGTGCACACTTTTAACTCTAGCACTTTGGAGGCAGAAGCAGGCAGAGCTCTATGAGTTTGAGGTCAGCCTGGTGTACATAGCCAGCCAGAGCTACCTAGTGAGACCTTGTCTTAAAAACAAACAAAAAAATACTGAAGGGAAATGGTATCTTTACAAAGAAATGCTTAGCAAATATGTTTAACTCAATGATCATCAAAAGGTTCAATTTTTGAGTTCTTGCAAAAAAAAAAAAAAAAAGAAAAAGAAAAAAAAGAAAAAATCACAACCTGACCTTAAACTTGAGAAAATATCAAACCCAAACTGGGAGACAGTCCACAAAAGCATTAGCCAGTATTCTTCACAGACACCAAGGCCTTAAAAAAAATCATCACATGTTGAAAGAGACATGAGACATATGCATAAAGGCAATACGTGCTTGTGGATTGAACCCTGCACCAGCAAAGGACACTCCAATTTGCTAACAGAGCCTTGCAAGACATTGACATTTGGGAAAGCTGGGTGAAGCCTATGTGAGAACTCGCGTATTTTTTTGCAAGTTTTATATATTTTGTATATCAATGTTTTATCGTTTGCAAGTTTTTGTAAATTCAATATTATTGCAAAACAGCTTTAAATTTTCAGGCTGAAATAGTCATGACCGTCTCCCCCACTACTCTTAGGATACAGATCAAAATATCTTTTTCTAAATTATATCTATCGATTTATTTGTGTCCTGCACATGCTGTAGGACATACACAGAAGTAAGAGCACACTTTAGGGATGGAACTTGGGTCACCAGACTTGGCCCCAGGCACCTCAACCCACTGAGCCATCTCACTGACCCTGGACTGAAAACCTTAAACGCACACTCCAAACGGAGTAAGCCCCAGCATAGCCCGCCCTTTCCCTTCTGAGTTGTCCTCACCTTTCTAGTTTACAGAACTGTGTGCTTCCTCCAAAAGCATTTGCTCACAATGTCAATGTCCCTGTTAGACGGAGCCCCACAGCGGGGACAAGCAGTGCCGTACTACATACTATCCACATCGCTCAGCGCTCTACGAGAAGTGCGTCTGTTGAATAAAACACGATTAAATAGAGTGCAGTGTGCTACAAAAACTCATCGGTCCTAAAATTCAAACGAAAGGTGGGGCACTTTTGATTCTCCAAGTCTTGGGTGAGTCTTTTTAATTTTTGTTTGTTTGGGACAGTGTCACCATAGCCCAGGTTGACCTTAAACTTGCAATCCTCCTGCATCCTTCATCAACCTCTTGATGCAGGATGTGTGCTACCATGCTATATATGTATGTATGTATATTTATTTATTTATTTATTTATTTATTTATTTATTACATGTTTATATATACACCTAACCAACAATGTTAATAGCAACCCTGTAGGCCCATGCTCAGAGTCTTGGGAGGCAGCAGAGTATAGTTCAAGAGGGCAGACTGAGCTGTATCTTTAGAATTTTATGAGGAAGGCCATGTAATAAAACCTCTAGTTTCTAGTTTGGTGCTGTTAGGAAGATGAGCTCTTGAAGAGGTAGTGCCTAGTGTAGGGTCTTTAAACCACTGAGAGGCTGGCCTGGAAGTTAGCTGTGGGATCCAAGACCCATTACTCTGTATTGTTCCCTGGTCATGAGAAGGGTGATTTTGATCCACTACATGCTCCCCACCATTATCATCCAACACCCACACCAAAGGCCTGGAAGAAAATAGCCCAGTCTTTGGAGCCTTTAAAACTATTAGCTCAAGCAACCCTTTTCTCTTTATAGATTGACTATTTCAGTTATTTGTTAGAGCAACATATCTGAATGTTATTGACATTTGTAGGAATAAAGAGACTAAAGGACTTACTTCCCTAAGCGGTAACTAGCAAAATACCTGGCCTTGACTTCTGCCTTTTAAACAAAATCCTTAAAATCATATCTTCTCAGTCATCGTCTCGGCATCCAACCCGATGTATGTGGTCTGGTATAAAAGACCTCTCGAAAGATCCCTCCTTTGGTTACTCTACCTGTAACATCAGGATATGAACATAACATGTTGACTGTGTCTGGTTTAGCTGATGAGGCTATGTGGAAGAATTTGGATCCAGAGCAGGCCTTGGCCAGCTCAGGACTGGGAGAGAATGACCTGGGAGTGGCCGTCAGCTGTATGGAACTTACTGGACCTACTTCACTCTGGGTCCAGTTAATGAGTCTTGGGGCTAGTTCAGGAAGAGCAAGACCTTTTGCTGTCTCCCAGTTGGAACTCCCTATCAGGAGCCCTCAAAGAGCTCATAAAAGAAAGCAGTGGGGGGGGGGGGTGAGCATTCTACCGACCAACGCATTCCCCCAGAACTCCAAACCAGAATTTAATTAAACCAGTGAAGACGGGGGGTTAGGGTAACAATTCTTAATGTGTTACAATGTTAATTAGCTTTGATAATCTGTAAAGATAAAGGAGAAAGAGGAGTTTAAAATGATACCCGAATTGTGGATGAAAATGCTGTAAGGGTTGTACCCAGCGGGTGGCAGTCCACCTGGGGTGTGTAGAATGGAAAACGGTTATACAACTACTGGACAGTGTGGCCGCAGGATCATATATGGAAGGAAGCCATCCTCGCAACAACCACCAAAACAGGAGATAGTTGACTATGGCCAAGGGTGACATTGTTGAAGGGGGAGTGGTATTCTGTATGGGTCTCAGTTACTGACATCTGAAGGTGGTTAAAGAAAGAGAACTCAGGACTGGATAAACCTTGAACAGACTCTGCCAGACCCCAAGCAAGAAACTGTGCTCTCCTAAGGCATGTTGAAATCCCTCGCCTCCATGTTGAAACTCTAGCCCTTCCCCATCACCATTATTGCCTAACTCTGTCACCCACTGCATTTTGATAACCAGGACAAAGGCAGCGTCTAAAGATAAAACAGCCTGGTCTGGACAAACAACTCCAGGAGGGAGAACCAGGGAGCTGACACACAACTCCCGGGAGCAAAGGGTTAACTTTCCACTCTCCAGTCCCCCATATAAACTCCAAGTGTCCCCTTCCCTTTCACAGATACCCCTTTCCTTGCTGTGTCTGCCCCTCCCAGTTTGAAACAAGCAGCTCCATCTGCTGGGTCTCTTTCTACCTTCCCTCTCTCTAGGATGCTTCTGGAACCTAACATTTGCATCCCCTATTTTGACATAGTCACTGGTGTGCTTAGTCTCCTTCATATTGAAAAATTAACAGCAGACAACCTGGATATGCTGGCTTATGACTATAACCCCAGGTATTTGAGAATGCAGACAAAGGGATCATAGTTCAAGGCCTTTCTGGGCTATAGGGTGAATGCAAGATCAACCTGAGCACCTTAGTGAGACCCTGTCTCAGGAACTTAAAGGGTAGGGGATGGAGCTCAAGGGCAATGTACTTGTGGGAGGACCTGGATTCAGCAACACACACACACACACACACACACACACACACAGACACACACACACACACACAAACACACACATACAGACATACACACAAAACACACACACATACACACAAACACACCCCAACCAAACCAAGCAAAAGAAGAAGAAAAAAGCACATTAACTTAGCATCACTTTCTCAAAGGCATGATTGTCCACTAGAACTTTCCCCAAAGATAAAAACACACTGCACTTGTTTTGCCCAGCTGAGTGCCCACTAGCTCCATGGAGCTACAAAGACCTAAAATGTGGCTAGTTCACCTCACTGAGGGACCAAACTTTTAATTGTTTCATTTTAACTAATCAAAATTAAAGTTGTTAAAATTGTGTGTGTGTGTGTGTGTGATGTGTACATGAGTGCAGGTGCCCACAAAGGACAGAAAAGCCCCTAAAATACACAGTTGTGAGTCGATGTAAGAGTTGAACTAGTGTCCTCTGTAAGAGTAAAAAGTGCTCCTAACCATCCTTGTACCCCCAGCCCCCAAATTCAAGTTTTCTATGAGTGTGGACTGTGGGACACCTAGTTCTGGTCAGTTGCTACACTCTACCTGAAAATGCTTTGTGAAGCAGTCACACCTTCTTACCCACCTTATCGTCACACATTTCCCCTGCTTAAAACACACATTTGTACCCTAAGACTCCTAAAAACAAGTTTCTGAGTCACTAATGAAGTTCTTTATGGCAGATTCAGTAGTCTTTCTGTTCTGTTGTGGTTTCAGTTTTAGTGTTTGTTTCTTCTCACAGTAGTCTTCTTTGACACAGTTAGCAACTCCCCTGTCAGCTTGTCCTCTTGGATTCCAAAGATGTACCTGCATGCTCACCTTTAAGTCCATCAAGTTTGAACTAGCTCGGGAACTCTGCCCCAACAACCTTTTCTCTGGGATGCTCCTTCCTTGCCTTTTTTAAGAGGCTCCTTGCCACTCTTCAGGGCTTTGGTTACATTCCAAACCTTCGGAAAGTCTTTCCAGGTTTTCTAAAGGCGACCCCGGTCTTTGCTCTCATTGTATTGCCTGTTAGGCACTCGCCCCAGTCTTATCTCTCTTTGTTTGTGGATTTGTTTTATTTACTTCCTCTTTCTATAAACCTAATACAAATACTATGAAAATAAAGACGCCGTACACCTTGCAGAAGGATTCTTGGCACAGGACAAGTATTCAGCAAATATTTGTTTAATGACTAGATGAAGGTGTTCTCCGGAACATTCTAAAAGAGGATGTGGCCAGTACTGAAACTGCTGTAGACACATGAAATACAACTAAACCATTTTGGGCTGGCAGGAATGGAGGTGGGGGTAAGAAGTCCCTCATAAACTCAGCATAAACTGTTTCAGTGCAGATTAATTGGTTTGTTTGGTTTTTTGTTTGTTTGTTTGTTTGTTTGTTTGTTTGCTTTGTTTCATTTTACTTATAACTTATTTTTATTTTATGTGCATTGGTGTTTTGCCTACCTATATGTCTGTGTGAGCATGTCAGATCTTGGAGTTATAGACTGTTGTGAGCTGCCATGTGGGTACTGGGAATTGAACCCGGGTCTTCTAGAAGAGTGCTCTTAACCACTGAGCTGTCCCTCCAGTCCCTAGTTTGGTTATTTTGAGGCTAGGTGTTGTTGTCTAGAATTCATGCTCCCTTTGACCTTGGTCCCCGAGCACTAAGACGGCTGTGTACTCTACCAAGCTCAGCTCAGTGGAGAGGTGAACGTGGACAATTAATTCTAGTGTGTTGGAAACTCGGGGAGCATAACATTAAACTTAGCTAGAAAGGGAGATAGAAAGCCAGGGAGGTTGACAAATGCTAACCAAGGGTCCAGAGAGCTTTGTACCCTTTGCTTTAATAACAAATAGATTTGAACTTGGTCAGAAAAAAAAGTGAGACATATGGAGGAAGTGGTTGGATGGAGGCTCTCGAATGCAGAGATAAGACACACATAGTCTAATAATAAAGAAGAATGGGCTGTTGGGAAAGGTCAACACTTCTCCAACAGGTCATGGCTAGAAAAGGGAACACTGTCAGGGAAGAGCAGGAAATGAAGGGGCTTTCTCCTCATGGATTGCATTTTCCCCTTGAACTTGAAAAGCCCTGTGAGCTGCTGAAAATAAGGACAAGACAAACGAGAAGTCAGGTGTGACAATAGGTCTGGGATCTCAGCTACTTAGAAGGTTCTGGCAGAAGGGCCAGAAGTTCAAGTCCAGCCTGGGCTACAGAATGAAGTTAAGATGAGCTTGGGTAACTTGGTGAGACCCTGTCTCAAAATAATCAACAAACAATTGAAGAAAGGGGAAGGAGAAGGGGAGGAAGGAGAAGGGGAGGGAGGGAGGGAGGAAGGAAGGAAGGGGATTAGTTTAGTGGTACAGCACTTGCTTAGCCTCTTCAAGGCCCTGGGTTTAATCCTCAGTAATATACACGAGAGAGAGAGAGAGAGAGAGAGAGAGAGAGAGAGAGAGAGAGAGAGAGAGAGAGAGAGAACACTGGATGACTTAGCAGATAAAGGCCCTTGCGGCCTAACCCAGGACTCACATGGAAGAAGGTAAGGTCTAACTTCCCACAGGTTGTCCCTCTGACTGACTGCCTCTGACACAAATCACAAATTCATAAATGAAGCATAACAATGTGAAGAGTGTAAGAGAGGGGGCTTAGAAAAACCATGGTGAGTAGGAATGAGAAATACTTATTTTGGAACAATAAATGACTAAGTCCAAAATGACTAAGGCAATCATGGCGACAGTGAGGTAACCTTTGTATTCTTCAGGGCAGGTCCTGTGGAGATGTTCCAGGCCGTGCTTCACTCTCGGTGCTCTGGAAGAGGCCCCTCACTCAGCGTTCTATAGTTACCACAGCGAGTCTTCATCGGAAGACAAGTGATCTAAACAGCTGTCAAATTGTTTTCAAGTATTTAAGTGACTCTACTGCTCTCTCTCTGTATTTCCAGAATGTGTAAGGTGACCCTCCAGCCTCCTGTCAGTGCATAAAGGGAAGGTGTGTGAAAACACACCCTGTGTACTTGAAGGGTATTCAGGAGTCCTATTAGCTTCGCATGGTGGAAAAAGATCTACCTCAGAAATGGCCTGGAATGTGGAGCCTCAATTCCCAACTGTGGTCCCAGATGTGGGAAACTGGACATTACCTGGGGCAGAGGTGAAAGGGACTGAACTACAGGCTGAGGCCGAATTGGAGTTTCGTGTGTAGTGACAATCCAGGGCTCTGAGGAAAATCAGAATAGAAGTCCGCTATGGAGTCCTATGGGCTAACAGGTCCTGCCGGTTAGAACCAACCAGTCTTATGCGCAAGACTATATGTCCCACAGGCTGCGTGTAAATTCTTCTCTCCAGGAGTTCAGTTCTCAGAAATGAGAACCAAGGAGTACTACGGGGAGCGCAGGTGACTTACTAGACTCAGAACTCTCCCCCACTTCCTGAAACAGGCAGCGACCTTTGAGCTTGGAGGTCTCTGGCTAAGCACGCTACAGTGGAGGCATGGCTACTGAGCGCTTGAACCAGCAGTGCTGCTCATGCGCAGTCTCCTGTCTCTTCCTTCTCTCCCGCAGCTTCTTCCTTTCACCGCTGTAAATTGTCCTCCACGCAGGTCTTTCAAACACTGTCCTTGGCAGAGGTGTGGCAAGAATCAGCGTAGAGCAAACATTTAAAGAACTGGGTGTACTGCATTCTGAAGTGCAAAGAGGGGAGGTCTCGGGCAAAGTTTGGCCGTCAAAGAGCATTCCGATGTGGGACACCGAGTTCCAGTGGGTACACATCTGACCTGAGGGGTGACAAAGAGAGGGTAGGCAGGGCAGATAAAAGGAGGGTGAGTAAGAGCAAGGATACTGAGCTCCATTTTGAAGGGGAAAGTCCTTCTGGTGGGTAAAAGGGAACTATTCTGGAACAGGCCTCACTTGAGGAGAAAGAAACGGTGTTCAGCTCCTCACATGTGGGCATCATCAGCCTGCCCCAGGGGCTCCACTCACATCTATATTCCTAGCAGATTCTGAGGTCATAAACCAAGGTAGAGGCTCCGGTAGGACTCCAACGCCTGGACAGGGTCCCAACAGAAAATGACAATGGGCCAGCATTCTTCTCGGGCAACAGAGGCCCTTTAGAGAGGAATTTTAGCAGACAGACTCAGCTTCTCTAGGAATAAGCATTGCCTATACTTAGGAAAACAAGGCCAGGAGTCAAGGTGAAGCAAGGGTCCTTGTCCTCTCACTGAATGTGCCTGTACAATGGGGGTGCCACTTGGACTCTGGCCTCTTAACCGCCGTCTGTTAATCTCTGCCAATATGGCTTCACACTATGTGGCAGTTTTTTTTTTTTTTAAATCAGGCATCTTGAGCCACACCATACCACGTCACACCACACACACATACATTATACCACACCATATGTCATTCACACACCATATCCCACACACACCACACATACTACATACACCACACACAAATCACACATCACAATATACTACCTATACCACACACACACACGTACACACACCACACTACACATACACCATACTGTGCCTAATATCATACACACACCACATCCTAAACCACTCATACTACATATGCTGCACACAAATTACACACCACACACACGTATGCACACAGCACACATCTGCACCAAGATCTTTACCTAGATGAACCCCTGAACCAGCATCCTAACCTTCCATTTTTCTCTGAACCACACTTCTTGGGTGAGTCTGTTGTTTAAGCCATAGCCTCTCCAAGCAAGAAGGTAGGAGGGACCCAAGAGGACAGTGGTGACCAAGACAACACTGCAGAAATGGGGTGAGGCGGCCTGGACGCAGGGCTGTAGAGCAATCAGATAAAGGTTGTTGGGCCAGTGAGGCCAGTTCTCCCGAATGTCCTAGTCTGTGGGAGCTTTGGAATCCCCACCCAAGGCTGACACCACACACACACACACACACACACACACACACACACACACACACACACACACACACCCACAAATGAAGTAATCTGAGAGCACAGAAATGTTTTCTCTGCCCCTTTGGTGTCCCCATCAGCCACCTGTTGAGCCAGTGCTTTCTGGCACACGGTTGCCCTCCCTTCTGGAAACTGAGGCACCAGAACCGAACCAGAAGCCATCCCCGCAGCTGATGGAAGAAGAGCAATGAGCTCTGAGCACCGGGGAGCAGAGAAGACAATTCAGGTGACAAGCGAGGACTCTTGCTGTCCTCTTCCTCATCGGAGGAAAGGCGAGGATAAAGAGGGCTCTCAGAGGGCTGGGCCAGAGGTAGGTGCTTCTCCCAGAAGAAGGTGAGCAGCCTCTGACTCCAATCCTGAGGAGTTACAGATGAGGAGCGCGCTCGGCAAGCCGCACGCCTGGTCTCTGGGAACCTCTGCTTTCTGAAACCTGGGTCCACACCACATAATGCTCTACTAACATTGCCAACATTTGCCTGAGCCAAAGCTTGGATTATTTCCAGAGGATTTTAACAGAAAATTAGAAGAGATACTAACTTCCCGAGCAAGAAAATGGAGGATCGCGAAGCAAAAGAGTCTTCCAGCCCGAGATTCCTCGCCCACATCGTCACAGACTGACTTGACTGTCAGGCGTCCTGGCCGTCATAAGCTGGTAATTGCTAGTTACTAACTAATTAGAAATGTCACAGTCAGAAGCAGGAGTGAGGGCTGGCTGGCCCAAGTGCAGGGCGGTGGCTCGGCAAGTGTGTGCATCAAATCCCAAGTGAGCAAGGGCCGCCTGCCCTCTGAGTCAATCCTGGATCCAGCTGCCTGCTACCATCCGACTCCGGGACGGCAGCCATCTTTTCCTCTAGCCCAGCATTCCTCTGGAATCAAACAAGCCTGCTCAGTCTTCCTGGGGTCTGGAAGGCAGGGGAGATGGGATTTCAATGACTTTTCAAAGGTGAAAGTGTAAACGGCCCCAGGCAACGGCCCAAGGTGGTGCTCCCAGGATGAGAGCCCAGCTCACCTGGTGCCCACCCGGGGCTGACCTGGTGCCTTCACTGTATGAACTTTGGAGTCAGCGCTGACCTCACTGGTGATTAGTTTAAGCAGTGCCAGCTCAATATGCCCACCAGGCTGCCTCTGGAGCCAGGCCCCAGAGATAGGCACGTTCATCTTAGTTCCAAAGCCTTTCTAGCCACCACACCACCACCCTGCTGCTGCAGTCTCCCACTAACTGTGTACCTAGTCCAGTAAGCCTTATCTAAGGAAAGTTGGCAGGACCTAGATGCAAACCAAAAGCATTAGAAGAGATTCCTGTCTAGAAGAATGACTGTGAACAAGTTAATCTACCTCTCTAAACTCCAATTTCTTTATGTGCTAAACAGGGATACTATTTTTTAAAAGATTGATTGATTGATTGATTGATGTGCATTGGTGTTTTGTTTGCATGTGTGCCTGTGTGAGGGAACCAGATCCCCTGGAACTAGAATTATAGACAGTGTGAGCTGCCATGGGCGTGCTGGCAATTGAACCCCACTCTTCTGGAAGAGCAACCAGGGCTCTTGTTTTGTTTCTGTAAGCACTAGTATAATGAGTACCTTCTTAGAAGCAATTACAGATAAGTAATTTATCATGTTACATTAGAGCGTTTGCCTTCTATCTGACCAACTAATTTCAATGAGGCTTCATCCATTTTATTTTATTTTTTATTTTTTGGAGTATTTTTTTTAATTTTGTTTTTATTGGATATTTTTATTTACATTCCAAATGTTATTCCCTTTCCCTGTTTCCCGGCCATAAGCCCCTCCTCTCCCCCTCCCTTCTTCTATGAGGGTGTTCCCCCTCCCTAACCAGCCCCCCTTCCCGCCCCCTGACATTTCCCTGCACTGGAAGGGGGGGTCTAGCCTTGGCAGGACCAAGGGCTTCTCCTCCCATTGGTGCCCAACAAGACCATCCTCTGCTACATATGCAGCTGGATCCATGGGTCAGTCCATGTGTACTCTTTGGGTAGCGGTTTAGTTCCTGGTAGCTCTGGTAGGTTGGTATTGTTCTCCTTATGGGGTTGCAAGCCCCTTCAGCTCCTTCAATCCTTTCTCTAATTCCTCCAACAGGGACCCCATTCTCACTTCAATAGTTGGCTTCAAGCATCCAACTCCGTATTTGTCATGCTCTGGCTGAGCCTCTCAGGAGACAGCTATATCAGTCTCCTGTCTGCATGCACTTCTTGGCTTCATCAATATTGTCTAGTTTTGGTGGCTGTATATATATATATTATGGGCTGGATCCCCAGGTGGGGCAGACTCTGAATGGCTACTCCTTCAGTCTCTGCTTCAAACTTGTCTCCATATCTCCTCCTATGAACATTTTTGTTCCCCATTCTAAGAAGGACTGAAGCATCCACACTTTGGTCATCCTTCTTCTTGAGCTTCATGTGGTCTGTGGGTTGTATCTTGGGTAAACCGAGCTTTTGCAGCCAGTGCTCTTAACCACGGAGCCATCTCTCCAGCCCCATCAGAAACAATGATACACAGCATTTATTGTTGCTGAGAAGATCAAATGAGATGACTTAGAAAGATCCTACTAAATGTGTGGGCCACAAATACAATGTTCATCCCCTTCTCCCGCCCCTCTCTGCCATGCCTTCCCTTCTTTTTGGGTGACTTCCACAATTCTTCCGCATCAGCATTTCTAGATTTCTCTCTCCTGAAGCTCCCCTTGAACCAGCCAGCTCCAGCAAATCTGGACTGGATCCCCATTGCCATGTCCAGTGATATCTCTGTCTGCCATACGGTCTTCCCTACCTGTTCTTCAGAATGCACAAGGTCTCTAACTGAGGGCTCATTCTGCTCTGCTCTCTTCAGTCATTTCATTCTCTGGATGCCCTATCACTTACTGTCCATGCCAACTTTTGCAGCACAAAATCATGCCTTTGTGCTTTCTTGGGTCATTATCTCTTATCCCCTTTCCTGAGTGGTCCTTGAAGGCAAACCAAAGCCTCTTGCTTTCTTGAGTTCCCTGGTGGGCCAGGAGAACTGGGTGGGAATACAGGATATGGTTTGAAGTCACACCTCTAGACCTGAAACCAAGTCCTTGCTCCAACATCTACTATGAGCTAGAGCTAGAGGACATCATGTTTCTTGGCTACAAAAGAATCATTCAACTTTATCAGAATATTGCTTTGTCCTTTGAGTGAAACATTTGTTGAACACATACTATGTGCCAAGCCTGTGTTTTCAAAATGTATGAGCTCATCTAGTCTTCAAGATCTCATTGTAAAGAGTGGGTGTGGTACAGGTGGAGAAAGAGTATAAAAGCCAGAGTTGATTGATGACCACAGTGTAACAGTATTTTCTGGATGCAACAGGGCAGATGCACGTAAGAACTCACGACAGCTGTGACCTCATATACAGGACCTGTACAAGCTAAGCCAGATGAAATCCTAAATGGAGGGGAGGAGGGAGGTAGTTAATAAAGGTAGTAATCAAATTCTAGCCCTGGCTAAGGAGTTATTGGTAATTAATAGTTGACAGGAGAGGAAAAGTGCGTTTTTCTTTGTCTCAGTGGATGGACATACACCCAGGAATATATAGGAAGCATTAATTGAACTCAATGGCTTTAAAAAATGATGACATAAAACTTAATGGGCGGGAAAGGGGGTGAATCTGGAAGTTGTTAGAGGAGGGGATGGATATATATGGCCAAAAAACAAAGTGTGAAATTCTCAAAGAATGTATACATTACACACAGAGAAACCGAGAGAGAAGAAAAAAAAGGAGGAGGGGAGGAAGAGGAAAGGGGAGGAGGAGGAGGGGGAAGGGAGAAGGAGGAGGAGGAGAGAGAAGAAGGAGAAGGAGGAAGAGGAGGAGGAGGAGGAGGGACACTAGCCCTTGGAATGCCAAACTCTAGCATGAATTATGTAGAAATTAAACAAATTAATTAAGAATCTATATGAAGATACAACATGTTGGACACAAAGAGGTACCTGGTAAGTCTTTGCTGAATCTGAGTCCTAGATCCTCAACAGGACCTAACTCACATATACCCAGGAGATGTTACAGTGAGTAGAATCACTGAGCCCTTGGAGCATCCATTATAGCACACTAGCATTGACATCAGGTAAATAGCAATGGCTTCTTATGCTTGTGACAAACCAGTAAAGGTATAGTGTGGATCATGGGGAGTGTACGTAAGGACCTAACGTGGGATGCGGTGTGTGGGAAGAGTGCTCTGGAAAAGGCATGGGGACCTTATATCCCACGTGGGGACTGGAATAATACAAGTGGAAACAAAGAGTAGAAAGTGCCTGGAGAAGAGAGAGGCAAAGATCCTAAAACAGGACCTGAACTCACCCATTCAGAGCCTGCCCACATGTGGCCCATACATATACAGCCACCCAATTAGACAAGATGGATGAAGAAGTGCAGACCGACAGGAGCCGGATCTTCTCTGGAGACATCAGCAGAATACAGCAAAATACAGAGGCGAATGGCAGCAAACCACTGAACTGACATCAGGTAAATAGCAGTGAACTGGAAGAGCTTGAAGGGGCTTGAGGACCCCATATGTACAACAATGCCAAAACCAGAGCTAAAAGCCACTACCTAAGGACTACACATGGACTGGGACTCTGACCTCATAGGGGGTAAGAGCACCAGTGGAAGGACCCTAACCTGCTAAGACTGAACCCCCAGTGAACTAGACTGTCAGGGGGAGGGCGGCAATGGGGAGGGTGGGGGGGACTCCCATGGAAAAGGGGGATGGGGACCTTTGCCCGGAAACCCACGGGGGACTAACACTCGAAATGTATATAAGAAATACTCAAGTTAATAAAAAAAAAGAAAGAAAAGAGTGCCTGGAGGTAGGGAGAGCTCCCCCTGGGCAGGGGGAACAGCAGGTGCAAAGGTCTGAGGCACACAGAGGTAACCACAGGGCCCTTGCCAAAAACTTCAACTTGACTTGCCTAACAATCAGGAGATGGAACAAAGTAGGGCTGACTGTGGGCCTTGTTGGTCCTGTCTAGAATTTGGATATGACGTAATGGGAGCCTGCGGCCAGAGAAGCGGCACGCAGGTATGCTATTTTAGAAGCTCACTTTGGCTGCTGGGTTTCAGACATACGAAAGAGCAAGAGCAGATTCGAGAGACAAAAATGGAGCTAAAGAAAACAGATGTCTGAGTCATGCCCAGTAAAGGCTCTCCGGTGTGCTCGGGCCTGAGAGGTGCTATCAGGGTCCTGTGCTCAGAGCAGCGGAAGCAGCCTCTAGGCCTGAGCACAGATCCTCCTGGCACACAGAGGGCTGCCCCACTGCCTTCTGTCTGACCCACTAGCTTCCTTCTGGTGGGACGGTTACTGACAGCGGGGTAGAAAATATAATGCCCACTCCTCTGAAGTATAGACTAAACCACAAACTGGTTTGAACCTGTCCAGAGGTGGTTCCAAGGCAAAGGCCCATCCTACCTAACTCAAAGTGGCCTCACCACATTCCTGTGCCCACACTCACTCTTGGGAGGTGAGAGGCCCATCTCCTCCCTTTCTGCCCAGACAGTTGGCAGCAGCCTAGCCTCCACTTACATAACCCAGTCCAGGGCATGGCTCCATTCCCCTGTCAGGGCTGGGTGACTTCTGGAGGAGGGGTTAATAGGTAGGTCTCGGTTCCAGATGTGAAAATAAAAACCAGTTTCCAGTTCCACTGGTCCGTGCATCGGGACTTGTGAGCATGTCCACAGCACAGACACCCAGAATCAGACGGTCCAACTTTCAGGGTTCAGTGTTCTCTTCTGGTGTGAGGAACTGAGGTGACCCTTCGCTGGAGTGAAGGAAGTCTACAAGACACACAGCTTCTCTGGCTGTTTTCTTTAATTGTGACATGGGCATTTCATAAGAGGGACAGAAAATGGAAGTGACCTTATCTGCCTTAGTAATAATTTCTGTCCCAGCGCTAGGTGGTTCATTTATTGGCATCAAAGCACTGAGGACTCAGTCCTTGACGAGAGCTCACAGCACAGTGCACATAGTTCCCCACTGATAATATATCCTCCCGGCCCCAGCCCTAAGGCAGCCAGGGACAGGCAGAGGCTCAGCTCTTAGTTACGCTGCTCAGATTAGGGACATTGAACGCTTGGACGGGGAGCACCACCCTCTTCCAGCTGAGGCGTGATTGTTCTAGAGCTCCACGTGACTGGAGCATCAGGTATTTCTGAGGGAAGTGGGAGGACATAATTGTCACCCCAGAAATGGCAGTTGCAACACCAGGATTGAAACCAGTGTCTAAAACTAAGAAGATTCTTGGAAGAATCCGGTGCCCAGAAGGTTCAAGGCCAGCCAAAAGACTAAGTGGTTACACGCACCCTCCAGTTGTTGTGCCTTGTTTTCCATTTTGTTTTGTCTTGTTTTGTTCTTGGAGGGTGTGTCCTATTTAAGATTGTATTATTGTCATTGTCTGTGTCAGCGATGTGTGCATGGTATGCACATACATTCTTGCCAAGGCATGTGTGTAGAGGCCAGAGGACAATGTTCAGGAAGTGATTCTCTCTTTAACCTTATCTGTGCTGTGGTGTATACTCCAGGCTGGCTGGCCCGTGAGCTTCTTTCTCTCCTGTTTCTTCTCCTGGTCTCTCTACAAGAAAGCTAGGATGCCAGATGTGAGCCAATGCATCCAGAAGGTTCCAGACAATGAACTCATGTCATTGTGTCTGGGTGGCAAGCACATTCACCTGCTGAACCATGTGCTTGACTCTGAACCAACAGCTTGACTCTGTTTTCTTTTGTTATTGTTATGACTAATTGATGATTGATTGATTGATTGATTGATTGATTGGAGACAGAATCTTGAACTTACGATCCTCCTGCCTCAGTCTTCAGAGTACTGGAATCATAGGATTATTCCACCTTCCTGGCTCCCATCCAGGTTTTATTAAGGTGCTTGGTATGTTTAGAACGTCAAACTTAAGCCAAAGAAATAAATCTATGAGAGCCTGCATGTAAACATGATAGCCCAAATAGCAGAGACCACTAGGCACACGTGTGTAGTCTAACGTAATTAGGGTCATTAGTTCACGCCATGCAGTGAGGAAGGGTAGTCCAGAAGAATGACCAATGGGGTTCAAGAGAAAAAGCCTCTCGGGAAAGGTTGGGGATCCTGCTTTAGGATTGTGAGGGGCATCTCAGGGAAGTGAGGATCAGAGATGAAATGGCTTTGGTTTTGACTGAGCATCAGGACAGATACAAGGAGAACTGGATGTTGTCATGGTCAGGAAGATGAGCAATTGCTATCCCCACTAACACGCCTGCCATTGGAATAAAGTTGGCACAAAGGCATTATGGGTAGCCAGACCAACCCAAAACTTCCTCCGAGGCTTTGATGAATGGGCAAAGGGAACTTTAGTCCTGTGCCCTTGTCCAAGATCAGAACTGGCAAGGCTGGTCTAGGGTTGGAGCCAGTACCTCAAAGAAGCCATGGTTTAGGTGTTAGGTGTTAGGTTAGGGACCCAACGTTTCCCTTTGGGCTGTGGTTGTCAGACCTGAGGCAGCTGCGTCTGATATATCCTCAAGGGGTGTTTGTTTGTTTTTGGCATCATTGTCTGACTTAGCTCTCTACTGACCTTGGTCATTTTCCCCATTGCAAATAGAATGTAAGATGCTATCGTTTTTAAATAAACTTACTTGGCATAAGAGAACATTTGTGCAAGACCTCAGTGTTTATCTTCCCCATCTTGTATCTTCTCTATCTTTCTTAACCCCTAGCAGCACCCTGTCACCAAAGAATGGCCTGCTAGGACAGGTCAGGGTATTCAAAAAAATAAAAGCAGATGTCACTCAAAAAGTAGACTGACCTGGGGACACATTGTTCTAGTCCACTTTACAGCTGTGTCTGTCTTTCCAGCTAGTGAGGCTGGCTAAGCCAGTCAGCTCCTCTGTATGGTGCAGGTTTTACACCCTCTGACCCTCTAACCCTCTCACCTACCAGCACTGTTCACAGGGCCTTCAGGGTAGCTGTCGTCACATCCTGGTTCTGGTGTTTCCTTGTCTCTGAGATCTAGGGCAAACTATTTTCCAGCCCTATCTCTCTCAGTTTCCTCATCTACAAAACAAAAACCAAGAAAATATAAGAGAGCACTTACCTAGCATGTGAGAGACCCCTAATTCAACCCCAGAGAGAGAGAGAGAGAGAGAGAGAGAGAGAGAGAGAGAGAGAGAGAGAGAGAGAGAGAGAGAGAATATTACAATATCTTTTTTGTGGGTGTCCATGGGATTCCCTGATCACCTCTCTCTTACACTTGCCAAAGTAAACACTATCCCAAATTGTGTTCATTAATCCCTTGATTGTAAAAAATATCCATTACTGTTATAAACAACCCTTAGACTGTCTTGAAATTTTTTATCTTCATGCAAATGAAGACATTTCATACGTTCTCCCATACCGTTTTTGTTGTCATATAGTAACTATATAGGGTAACGCATTCCATCGTGGCATTACCATATGTACGTGGTGTACTTTCACACTCCCAACCACTCCCTGACCTTTCCTGATAGTCCCGCCTCCTTTTCCTTTCATATAGTGCACACACAGATCACACACATGAAGGAAGTGTACAATACTGGCCTTTGCGAGATTGCCCATTTCACTTAACATAACGTATCAGACCCACCTTTTCTGTAGGTTTGCTTGTTTGTGTGAGAGACGATCTCTCTGGCTGGCTCATGCTGGTCTGGAACTCACTGTGTAGCCTAAGCTGGCTTCCCATTCATGATCTTCCTGCACCGGCCTCCCTAGTGCTAGAATTATGCATGTCCACCACCATGGCCACCCCATCTACCTTCCTGCAAGTAACAGAACATCATCCTTCTTCTAGGGTGAATAAAACTCTATTTTCTGTTTCTTTCTGTTCATTGATGATGGGCAGCTGAGCTGATCCGACAGTGTGACTATTGTCAACAATGCTGGGGTAGATGTCACCGTGAGGTACCGCCACAGTCACCTGACGTTGATTCCTCATGTTCATACTCAGTAGTGTAGCTGGTTCATTTGACAGAGCTATTTTTATTTACGTATGTTTTTTTGTGGACCCTCCATGCTGACTTCTAACTTACACTACAGGAGTTGGGGTGGGGATCTCCCCCTGCATCCTCACCAGCATCTTTCATTTGTTTATCTGCTGAACTGTTTTAGGTTCAGTTGATTTGTATTGTGTGTAGGTGTCCATTGGTGCACACATCACGGTGTGTTTGTGAAGGTCAAAGGACAAAGCCATGGAGTTGGTTGTCTCCTTCCACCTTTACATGGGTTCCCGATGTTGAACTCAGGTCTCCAGACTTGTGTAGCAGGAGCCTTGACCTGCTGAGCCACCTGGTCAATCTCTTTGTTTATTTTAATGGCAGGCATTCTGGTAGGGTCATATGAAATCGCAAAGTCCTTCCGATCTCCATATGATTAAAGACTTTAAACCATTCTATGTATTTATTCATTATTTGTACATCTTCAACCCATCTGACCACTTGTTAATGGACTCATTTGATCTTTGGGTGCTTGTCTTTTTTTTTTGTTGTTATTGTGCATTATGAATATTAATCTGTTGGATGAATATCTGGGAAAGATTTTTCTCCTTTTCTGTTGTCTGTGTCACTCCTCACCCCCTCAACATTGTGCTTGGTTTGGGGTGCCACTGTCTTCTTTCTTTCTCTGATTTTGTTGTCTTTGCAGTGTCGGGGACTGAACCTTGGCCCCCATCCATGCTCCACAAATGCACCATCACTGAGCCACACCCTCTGTCCTCTTTTCTTTTTTCTTTTGATACGGGTTAAACCGGCCTCAAACTTGTGATCCTTCTGCCTCAGCTTCTCAAGTAGTTGAGAGTTCAGGACTGCACTATCAAGCCCAGCTGCATTTATTTATTTTTAATTTTTTCTATTAAGATTTATTTAATGTATATGAGCATCTTGTCACTGACACACCAGAAGAGGACATCAGATCCAATCCACAAGTTGGGAGTTGAACTCATTGCTGGGAATTGAACTCATGACCTTTGGAACTGCAGACAGTATTCTTAATCACTGAGCCATCTCTGCAACCTGCCAGCCACATTTATTTTTAAGCACAAGTTTTTCTTTAGAAGTGTACAGTACAATGATTTTTTTTTTGGTATATTTAAAAAGGTTTTTCAATGATCATTCAATTCCAGAATATTTTCACTGCTCAAACAGAAACATTTATGCAATGCTATTACTGTCTCCCCCAGTCCTGCTCAACCTGTCCCATAGCCTGACTGTCTGTCCTCTGTGCCTGGAAGAATGCCTCTGTCCATTCATATAAGTGGATCTGACAAAACATGTCTGGCTTCCTTGACTTCACCTGTTTTCAACGTCTGTCCACACCAAGCCTGTGTCTGTGCTTCCTTCCTGGGCTGAATGCCATTCAGTGTGTGGGAGTGCACTTTTGTTTATCCGTTTTCAGCTACCGGACAATTAAGCTGTTTCTGCTTTTAAGTGATTACAAACAATGCTGCCGTGAATGCTTATGGATGATTTCTTACATAGTATCAGGCTCTGCTTCTGTTTGTTTTACTGGGTCACACGGAGAGTCTACATTTAGCTTTCTGTCAACCTGCTAGCCTGGTTTCCAAAGTAACTGTACCATTTCACACTCCCAAACAGAAACCTAAGAGAACTGCCAGGGTATTTCTAAATTCATTCATTTTAATATCTATGACTGCTGGCAACCCATTTTGTATGTATGCTGTATTTTATAAAATGCATTCTATATTTGGTAGACATCAATGAGTTAGTTTCAATCTTTCTCTGTTACACACAATGTTTCTACATTCTTCTATAGGTTCAGAGTATAGTCAGTCAGCTCTCTTACCTGCAAGGTCTACATCTCCACACTCAACTAACTATAGGTTGAAAATAAATTTACTTTATTTATTGGAAAATTGCACACATACACACACATGTGTAAAATCTATCCATCCATCTAATCCATCTATCCATATATAACATATAATATATAATGTGTATATTATATAACATATAATATAATGTGTATATATGCTATGTATTATGTGTGGATAGATAAATAGGTAAAACAGGCATAATGTATATATTATTACATATTATATAATATAATGTATATATACATACTATATATGTTATTGTGTAGATAATTAGATGATAGATGGATAGATAGATAGATAGATAGATAGATAGATAGATAGATAGATAAAGTTAAATCAAATTCACCCCCAACTTTCTCCCCTCCAAATCTTTGCCTATCCTAAACATCAATATTCTCTCCCAATTTTATGGCTTTTGTGTTCTGTTTTAAAACCACAGAGTCCACCGAGTGCTGCCTGTAAGTGAATGGTCTAGAGCCACCTACTGGAGAATGGATAGCCTCTCAGGTGCTGCATCCCAAATGGAAACTGACTCCCTCTTCCATCACAGTCAGCTAGAGCTGAGGCTTTATGACCCTCTCCCTCAGCCACACTGGCATTTCAGTGGCTTGATGGTGCCCAGTGTTATCCGTGCAGCCACAGCTACTGTAAGATCACATGACAGCCTTCCTGCTGTGTCTGGAAAACAGATTCACTGTAAGCATCCACTCCCTCTGGGTCTTACAGTCTTTCCACATCCCCTCCCCTGAATGATCCCTGAGCCTGTAGAGGAGGGATGTGATACAGATGTCCCACTTAGATAGGACCATTCCACGGTGTCTTACTCTTTACATCTTGGCCATTGTACACCTCTGTGTTAATCACCATATACTGTATAAAGAGGCTGCTCTGATGGGGGTTGAGTAATGTATTAATCTATGTGTAAGAAATAACAATAGCTCATTAGAAGTCAGTTTAATACTATATTCATTTAGCAGAAAGATAGTAGTATGTTCTCCTCTAGGGTCTATGACCTGTTAGGCTACAGGTTCTTGACCCAATAATGATGGCATGTATGGGTTTTATCTGGTAGATAACATTCATGTTACTATTGCCACAGTGGGCATATCTTTCCTGGCCAATAGTTATTATAGCTCTGAGTTCAGAGCCAGGTAAGACTGTTGATGTCTTTTCTCCTCTGGTCACATGCACAGCACCCTCCAGCAAGATGAAAGCCTACCAGGGGAGATAAAGGTTCTAGGCTGGTACCAGCATTATTTCTCCACGTTCTGTGACTCAAGTATGTGGTGACTTCAGCAAGAGGGTTATATTATCAAGTTCTGGAGGGTAACTAGGGACAATGGCAGTAATCTGAAATGTTTGGGGCACTACAGTACCCCATGACCAACAATTCAGAAAGAAATAACTCATAACCTCACATTGTTTTCACTTGAATAGCCCATGATGTCTTGGAGAGGCACTGTTCCCTATAACACCAATTTCATTTAAATTCTTAGTATATACGCATATATTTGTATTTATATATAAATAAGTATATTTATATACAGTATATAATACATAAAATGTATTTATGTACTATGTAAAACATACTATATGTATATTATGTATGTATATGTATATGTATATGTATATGTATAAGAAGCTTCTACAATAATAGGTTTTCATATGCTTTTGAAAAGATGGTTAATGTTAGTTATCATTCCTTATACACCCTCCCCTACTCTGCCTTCCGATTACATATTGCATTTACCCCTTCCTGCTCCATTATTCCCCTTCATACTACTTGAGTATATCCTCTCCCTTCAAAGTCCACTCATGGCCCCTTACTAGCTGCCTACAGTTTAAACTTACACAGTCAAGCAGGCATCTGCATGTGTCAGAGAACAGTGGGGTTTGTCTTTCTGGGTCTAGTTTCCCTCACTTAATGCTGATTTCCAGTGTTACCCTTTAGCTGAAAATTTCATCACTTCATTTTTCTTTTGAATTTCATTTTCTTAATAACTTAGCAATGTCCCATTGTGTAAACATGCCGTGTTTTTTGTTATCTATTCATAAGTTGATGAATTCCCAGGCTGTTTCCATGTCTTGACTGTTGTGAATCAAGTAGCAATGACTGTGGATAAGACAGTATCTCTGTTGTAGGAGATAGGGCCCATTGGACATATTCCCAACATTGGGGTAGTTTTATCATGTAAATCGTCTATCTCTAGTGTTTGAGGAACATGCACACTGATTTCCATTGTGGCTGCATCTCTTTGCACTCTCACCAACAGTGAGTAAGTGTTCCCCTTTCCCCACTCCCCACCAACATGAGTTCTTATTTATTTATTTTATCTTAGTCATCACGACTGGAGTAAGATAACATCTCCAAGCACATTTAATTTGCATTCTCCTGATGGCTAGGTTTAGTGAATATTAAGAGTTTTACTTCCTGTTTTATTTTGTGTATGAGCATTTCGTCTGCACATATGTGTATCAGTCATATGAATACCTAGTGCCCGTGGAGGTCAGAAGAGGGTGCCGGATCCTCTAGAACTGCAGTTACAAATGTTTGTGAGCCACTGTGTGGGTGCTAAGGACTGAACCTGGCTCCTTTGCAAGAACAAATGCCTTAACTACTGAGCCATCTCCCTAGCCCATTGGACATTTAAAAAGCATTTCTCACCTGTTTGTTTTTCTTCTTTTGAGACGCCTGTTTAGTTCCTTGACCTTTCAAAACCGGATTGTTTATTATCTTGATGTTCAGTTTTCTGGTTCTTTGGTTAACCCTCTGTCCAATAAAGAATTCTTTCCTATTCTTTAGGCTGCTTCTTCACTCGAATGATGGTTTCTTTTATACACAGAAACATGCTAGTTTCATGAGGTCCTACTTGCCAGTTGTTGGTCTTAATGATTTTACCACTGGCTTCTCCTAATCCACTTTGCTACAGGTGTCTCTTTACTGGTGAATTAAAACCACTAACATTCAGAATTATTACTGAAGTTGTATATCAATTCCTGTCAATTTGTTGTGGTGAAAGTGTTTTATTAGACCTCATTTGATTAATTGTTCTGGAATTTATTTACTCTCTGTGACTTCTTGGATGTATTCTTTTCTTGGATGTATTCATTTGGAGAGATGGCTTTAGTGGTTAAGAGCACTGAAATATTCAAATCTCCAACCACATGTATCCAGCCATCTAATGAGATCTGATGCCTAATATATAAGAAATAAATCTTTAAAAAAAAAAGAAAGAAAGACTGAAATATTCCTCCCAATATCCTTTGTGTAATTGACTTAGTGACCATAGACTTCCTTAATATGTTTTTCTCAGGGAAAGCCATTCTTCCTCCATTGTTTACGATTGATAGTTTTGCTAGATATAGTAACATGGGCTGGCATCCATGGTCTTCTTTCACAAGTTACAAAACATGGGTTCAAGCTATTCTGGCTTTCAGAGTCTCCGTTGAAAAGTCACCTGTTAAAATATGTTTTAATCCCAAAAATTCTCAAAAGCAAAATTAAATATGCCATGTATCAAGCACCACACTGCATCGATATGAGTGAAGAAATATGTAGGTGTACTCTTCGGTGGCCTCTCACAGAGCTTTAGTCTCTCTATAGCACTCATCAACTGTTTGAATACCGTTTGCCTGTGTGTCCCTGTGTAGTTAGGCTGTGTCAGTACTCAGCATGTACAGTATTTTTGTCTTATCATTTCTTCCTCAAATATCACAATGAAGCAACCTAATACATTGGATTAAGTATTATCAGTAACCTATAGATCACTTAATGTAAACAGGGGAGATTGGATATTATATGTAAACACTATGTCATATAGAAAGGGCCTGAGCATCTACAGGTTTTGGTATCTACGTGCCTGGGGGAGTGGTGTGTAGAGCCAATCCTTCACAGACATTGAAGGGTGACTGCATGTGCCCAGAGGTGGAGTCGCTGATTTTTTTATGCCACTTCACTGTTATTATAAAAGTCAAAGCTGAATGTTTCCAAAATTTCATTCTACTAACTACTTCTGTTTTCAGTGTCTAAGAGACACAGTTTCTTGTAACAGACCCACACATGATCGTATCGTTGACAACCTCGGGTAATGTTTATTTGTTTACTCAGCTCCCATGCTTTGGGGCCATTTATGTTTCTCTCTAACGGAAAGTAAAACATGTTCTGACACTCTTTCTCTGTTTCTAATTTTCTTACTAGCTCGTTGTAAGTTTTTCTGTGGTCTTTAATTTTTTTTCAAACCTTATTTTTAATGATGGTTCTTAAACACTTTAACCTCCCTTTTAGCCCACTACTCACCAGAGGTAGTGGGAAAGAAAGGATATGGAGGGAGGGGGGAGCGGACCTGTTTAGAAAGGTTCTTTGGAACAACTCCTGTCTGGGTTGTCTGGAAACCAGCAGTTCACAGGTCGGCAGCGGCAGCTGGATACAATCACAAACACTTGGAAGATTCACCCGCAGTCCAGTTCTGTAGAATCAGGATGACAAACATCCATCAGCAGCGGTGGCACTACCTCGAAGAGACAGCCAGGCCTCGGCCCAGGCTCAAGTCAGCAGAAGGCATCAGGAGGAGGAGCTGTGCCTCTCTCAGGGAAGTGGAGATCAGCGAAGACGTGAGACCCACAGGTGTCGAACAGCTAACTCTATAAACAAGCCAAGCTCTGCCTCCATCACTCCAAACATCATGGGTCCTCCTCAGCACATGCGTCTTTCTCAGCTGACATCACTCTGCCAATCAGCCCAAGCAAGAAACTGTGGTACTCCACCAGAAGTTTTTCTTGGTGCGTTTCTCTATGGGGTCCCAACAAATACAGCTCAAGTACGCAATGTAAGGCAGACCAATATCATGCATGCTGTTAGCAAAGAATCTTTCATCATGTGTCCTTTCACATGCTTGCTTTAGCAAAACATCCTCTCACCTGTGTCTGCTTCATGAGTCTGCCTTAGTCTTTCACCTGTGTCCACTTCACAGGAAACACTCCTTCACATGTTTGCCCCAGCAAAACACCATCCAAACAACTTTCCAAAGAACCTGTAAGTTTCCACCTCATTTTCCTATACGTTTTGTCATAGTTAAAATGCTGGTTTGAAGGGATTCTTTTTCTTCTTTTCATGGCATACTTTAATAAGCAATGTCAAGATATTCAATATATTCAAATATATACTATTAATGTATTCAAACATATCTGTCATGAATGACAGATTTTCAACTTAATTTTCAAAGTTGTGGAGACTGGCAGTCCAAGGTCACCCTGGTAGAAGACAAAGTGCATGGTGACAGACTGGTTCTTGGTTCATAGAACACCAGTGGGAAAAGAACATATATTGTCTTTGTGTTCAGCTAGGGCTTCTTGAATAATTCTCCCCCAGATGTGTTTTTTCCTCCATGAAAACATTTTACTGTTTTCTTAATAATGGTAGTGAATGTGTTGCTAAAACCTCTACGTAATCTCTACTCTGTTCTTGACCATGGAACGCGAATAGTCATATTGGCAAACCAACCTCAAGAGATTGAGGTGGGAAGATCACTGCACGTTCAAGGCCAGCCTTGGAGACCCGGTATGCAAGGCCAAAGCCAGCCTGAGCTACGTAGTACATGCTAGACCAAGACCAGACTAAACTACAAGGCAAGACTTGATCTCAAACAAAACCAAACGTCAAGCACCTAGGCTCCCACGCTGGTGGCACTCTAAGTTTGTTTCTGTTGTTTTAGGGAGTTTTAATTTTGTTTCATTTGATTAGGCGGGTGCATAGTACACCTTTCTGCCAGCTCAATATGATAAGTAAAAAGTATAATAGTTTAAAATGATAAAACTTCGGGGAGGGGAGGCTGGAGAGCTGGCTCAGAGCTTAAGAGCACTTGTTGCTCTTGAAGAGGACCCAGGTTCGATTCCCAGAACCTACATGGTGCTCACAACTCTCTGTCATCCTCTTCCAGCCTCCAAAGGCACCAGGCTCACAAACGGTGCGCATGCATACACGCAGGCAAAATGCTCACACGTATACCATAATACAACTAAAAATTATAAAAAAGAAACTTGCTATTTGTCAGCTATATGAATCACACAAGGGCAAACACCAAGTAATTTACATATTCACTCTAACGATTTATAAATCCATTTAAATCATCGAGAACATGTAGTAAGGTAGCTAATGTAAGTGAAAGATACAAATGTTAGTTTTAGCTTAATATCACAGTTTCAATTTATTTTTACATGCATAATGAACAAAATATGATTTTATTTTTATTAATAAAGAAAAAGCAAAACCTAAAAATAACTCTAAAAAGAAGTGCATAAAGATTTAATAGAGGGAAAACATAATTTTTGGAAAAAACTATTGGAGAAGACCTCTGTAAACAAAAAAGTAAAGTATTCGTGGCAAAGTAAAGGACTTCAACTTTCTCACTTCACCCACTGTCTGCATGTTAACCCACAGAATGGAAGAAACTCTAACTAAATACGCACAGAAGCCCTCACGATGCACACTTGTTATCAGTGCAAGATACGAGAAGGTGAATCAATACCGATATTCAGTGAGATCATTTATATTAGTAAAAGCGATTTATCGCTAACTGTTAAGAGACTGATTAAGCAACGTATAGTTTGGGCCTATGGGAGAATGCTTCCTAACTGAGGTAATGGTAAAGAAGTCAATAAACAAGTCAGTCCAGTGACAGCACGAAATGTGGTCGGAAGAGTCTTTGTGTAGTAAGCTTTTGACTTAATAAACGTTTTAGACCAAAATTTCAGACCAAAATGAATGTTGCAAATCTAATCAAGTTTTGAATTTTAAATTTATTTTATCCTCCCCCACCCTTCTCTCTCTCTCTCTCTCTCTCTCTCTCTCTCTCTCCCTCCCTCTCCCTTTCTCTCTCTCTCCCCCCCCTCTGATATGTGTGTGTGTGTGTGTGTGTGTGTGTGTGTGTGTGTGTATATGTGTATGTGCACAAACGCTTGTGATGTGGAGTAGAGGTGTGGAGGTCAGAGGATAGCATGTGAGAGTTGGCTCTCTCTTTCCACCTTTATGTGGATGCTGAGAGTGGATGGAATTCAGGTTGTCAAGTGCGTGTGACAAGAACTTTAGATACTGAGCCACTTGCCAACCCTCAAGCACTTTTAGTATACAGATAGTAAATATCTATGATTAAAAGCATCAAGAGCAAACATAAATAAGTAGGACGTTCGGGCTCTTCTTTAAATATCTACAAATGTCCTGCTCACTTCCTGGATGGAGTGAACTAGACAACTGATCCTCTTCATACTTAAACCTCTATTATCCAAAAGCTCACACTTCTCAGACTCGAGGATAAATCCAGTTTCTTTCCTGATTTCAGAGTTCTGTGGAATTCAGTTCGTATTGCCCATGGACTGCTATCTGCATGGACTTACCACAAAGGATCCAGGAGATGAGAAGCAGAAAGCGATGTCTCCACTGAAACGTTAATCACTACACAGCATCTCAAAGACTAATATGGAGGAAGCTTGCCATGTACGACATACTGGGATTTAGGAAACAGAAGTGAGCTCAGTGCACACCTGTAACCTCGGCACGAGATCTCAGAGGCAGCTTCAGGTCAGCCTGGGACACGGAGCAAGACTCCATCTAAAAGGAAAAGGAAAACCACATCCGTTGTCTTCAAGTCATTAGACTGAGATACGCGGTATTTCTACTCTTACTTGAAAGTAAAACACTTCAGTTTCCAGGACAAGACCTCAAATCTCATTTGAACACTGCACTCAGTTTAAAAGGGTGTTTTTGAGGTGACATGATTGTTGATTTTATTTTGTTTTGGAACAGAGTCTCATCTCATCCTTAAGTTTGAGATCCTCCAGCCTCAGTTTCCCAGTGCAGGGAGGAGTGATGTGAACCGCCATGCCTGGCTCCTGTCAGAATGCTTTGTGAAATACAGCGTGATCGAATGCAGACGCAGACAGTTAAATTTTACTTCCAGTGCAATACCCGAAATAAAAAATAGTGATCATTTAAGTAATGGTGTAAAAACCACATAAAATTAGAGCCCATTTTTCCTTCTGTTCTTTGGCGATTTTCAATCTGTAAAATGCACTTAAAACATTCGGTAAGGGCTAAAGACAGCTGTCACCGGCCCCAGCTTTGATCTCTGCCCCTCGATAATGCTGGCGACAATGAATAACAGTTGAAAGCTGAGGATTTAAGAAGAATCTGAGTGTTTAGTGATGCTGTCAGGACGGTTACATGGATTCTTTCGATAGAATGTGAATAAGTTCCAGTCACACGACATTAGGGCTTAAGAATCTTAAGTGATCGACTGGAAATAACTATGAAGGGCTGGAGAGATGGCTCAGTGGTTAAGAGCACCGGATGCTCTTCCAGAGGACCCGGGTTTCATTCCTCGAATCCACGCAATCGTTCACAACCATCTGTAACTCCAGTTCCAGGTGATCCAACTCCCTCTTCTGGCCTTTTGTCAGCACTAGGAACACATCTGCCATTTAACAAATAGTAGTAAAAAATTAAATTAAAAAAAAGAATACCAATCATTTAGAAGACCAGAGTTCAGCTCCCAGCACCCACATGGCAGTTTTTGGCTGTCTGTAACTCTATTTCCAGAGAGATCTAGGACTCTTTGCTGGAGTCCATGAGCCTTAGGCACCCACACGGTGCGTTTACATCCATTCGGACAAAACACTCAAATATGTAAAGTGAAAACAACGAGCAGTGACTCAATTGTCTGGAATTTGTAAGATTACTTGTTTCCAACTGTAATTAAATTAAGCTATGCACATTCTCTAGAAGGGTTCCAGGCTGCCAACGACCTGCTTACCAGATTACATGTGAACTAAAACTAGCCAGAGCAGCCTTTTCTGTTCACCAAGCAGAGCTGCCAGACCTTTCTGCCCGCTGGGTTCCCTCTAGTGGCCCACACAGGTTACTTAGCCAGCAGGTCAAAGCAGCTCACCTTACAAGACGATTGATACAGAAGGTAGCAAACAGGTAGACTTTCCGTAACTCAAGGAAAAAGAGCTTCCCCCCAAAAAAGAATTTTTAAAAAGCAATGCAAGACTAACAAAAAAAGGAACTCTCTAAAAATAGACCCTTTTTAACTTTTGTCATGGGGAAAAAATTATCAGAGTACCAAATGTACAAAAATGCCACTTCAGCCATCTTGAGAACCAGTGACAGAGAGGGAGGTCAAGGTAGCAGGAACCTGAAGCAGCTGCTCACATCTAGTTAAGAATGGCGGTGGGGAAGAGAGTTGAACACCCAGAAGTACAGACATCCTGAGACCGCAGGACAAACTGCCACTTCTGCACACCTCTGCCCACATCCCCGGTCCAAGGGGAAACTGCACAGTGCCACTGGACACAGGAATATAGGAACAGTCAGCCGCCGCCGGTACCCGAGGTTCTGGTCTGCACCCAGGACCAAACTGAATCACTCAAACAGCTCCCTAAACCCAAATCCCGTGGGGGAGAGAGCTGGACCCTCAGAAGTGTGGACACTTCTGAGAAGTCAGAGGAGACTACCCTCTGCCCACAGTCCAGACCCAATAGGGAATCACTTAGTGCCAACAGTGCCCACTAGGTGCAAGGACCTAGGGGCAATCAGAAGCAGGACCCTTTGATTTCTGCCCACACCTAGAGCTGAAACACATTCTCCAGGAGTGCCTACACACCTGTAATCAGAGCACCTGTTCTCAGGAAAGGCTGAAAGAAAACAGGAAAACAGTTCTACAGGAGTGCTGACACAGAGGCCTATAGCAGGGCCAAGTCACTCCCAGAAACAGCAAGACAAGCAAACACCAGAGACAACCCAATGGCTACAGGAAAGCTCAGGAACCTAAGCAGCAGAAACCAAGGCTACTTGACATCATCAGAGCCCAGTTCTCCCACCAAAGAAAATACTGGATATCCAAACACACCGGAAGGCAAGATTTAGATTTAAAATCACATTCTTTGATAATGATGGAGGACTTTAAGAAGGACATAAAGAACTCCCTTAAAGAAATGCAGGAAAACACGAGTAAACAAGTAGAAGCCCTTAGAGAGGAAACACAAAAATCCTTGAGTGATTTACAGGAAAACACAACCAAACAGGTGAAGGAATTGAAAATGGAAATAGAAACAATAAAGAAAGCACAAAGAGAGACAACCCTGGATACAGAAAAGGAAGTTTGAGCCGTAGATACAAGCATCACCAACAGAATACAAGAGATAGAAGAGAGAATCTCAGGGGCAAAAGATACCATAGAAAACACTGACACAACTGCCAAAGGCAATGTAAAATGCAAAAAGCTCCTAGCCCAAAACATCCAGGAAATTCAGGACACAATGAGAAGATCAAACCTAAGGATAATAGGTATAGAAGAGAGTGAAAACTCCCAACTTAAAGGGCCAGTAAATATCTTCAACAAAATTATAGAAGAAAACTTCCCTAACCTAAAGAAGAGATGCCCAGAAACATACAAGAAGCCTACAGAACTCCAAATAGATTGAACCAGAAAAGAAATCCCTCCCATCACATAATAGTCAAAACACCAAATGCACAAAACAAAGAATGTTAAAAGCAGTAAGGGAAAAAGATCAAGTGACACATAAAGGCAGACCTATAAGAATTACACCAGACTTCTCACCAGAGACTAAGAAAAGCAGAAGATCCTGGACAGATGTCATACAGACCCTAAGAGAACACAAATGCCAGCCCAAGCTACTGTATCCAGCAAAACTCTCAATTAACATAGAAGGAGATATTCCATGACAAAACCAAATTTACACAATATCTTTCCACAAATCCAGCCCTACAAAGGATAATACATGGAAAACTCCAACACAAGGAGAGAAACTACACCATACAGAAATCAAGAATATAATATCCTTGCAATGAAACCAAAAGAGAGACACACAAACATAATTCTACTGCAAACAACAAAAATAACAGGAAGTGACAATCATATTCCTTAATCTCTCTCAACATCAACAGCCTCAATTTCCCAATAGAAAGACATAGACTAACAGACTGGATATGTAAAGAGGACCCAGCATTTTGCTGCATACAGGAAGCACACTTCAGAGACAAAGACAGACACTACCTCAGAATAAATGGCTGGAAAACAACTTTCCAAGCAAATGGTCCAAAGAAACAAGCTGGAGTTGCCATTCTAAAATCAAATAAAATTGACTTTCAACCAAAAGTCATTAAAAAAGATAAGGAAGGACATTTCATATTCATCAAAGGAAAAATCCACCAAGATGAACTCTCAATACTAAATATCTATGCTCCAAATGCAAGGGCACCTACATTCATAAAAGAAACCTTACTAAAGCTCAAAGCACACATTGCACCTCACATGATAATAGTAGGAGATTTCAACACCCCATTCTCATCAATGGACAGATCATGGAAACAGAAATTAAACAGACATAGAGAAACTAACAGAAGTTATGAACCAAATGCTTTTAACAGATATTTATAGAACATTCCATCCTAAAACAAAAGGATATACCTTCTTCTCAGCACCTCATGGTACCTTCTCCAAAATTGACCATATAGTCAGTCACAAAAGAGGCCTCAACAGATACAAGGAGATAAAAATAATCCCATGCATCCTATCAGATCACCACAAACTAAGACTGGTCTTCAATAACAAAAATAATGACAGAAAGTCCACATATACATGGAAGTTGAACAATGCTCTACTCAGTGACAACTTGTTCAAGGAAGAAATAAAGAAAGAAATTAAAGACTTCTTAGAATTTAATAAAAATGAAGATACAACATTTCCAAATGTATGGGATACAATGAAAGTGGTGCTAAGAGGAAAACTCATAGCTCTGAGTGCCTCCAAAAAGAAACAGGAGAGAGCATATGTCAGCAGCTTGACAGCACACCTAAAAACTCTAGAACAAAAAGAAATAAATAAACCCAAGAGGAGTAGAAGGCAGGAAATAATCAAACTCAGGGCTGAAATCAACCAAGTAGAAATGAAAAGAACTATACAGAGAATTAACAAAACCAGAAGCTGGTTCTTTGAGAAAATCAACAAGATAGATAAACCCTTAGCCAGACTAACCAGAGGTCACAGAGAGTGTATCCAAATTAACAAAATCAGAAATGAAAAGGGAGACATAACAACAGAATCTGAAGAAATTCAAAAGATCATCAGATCCTACTACAAAAGCCTATATTCAACAAAACTGGAAAGTCTGGAGGAAATGGACAATTTTCTAGACAGATACCAGGTACCAAAGTTAAATCAGGAACAAATAAACCATCTAAACAACCCCATAACTCCTAAAAAAATAGAGGCAGTTATTAAAAGTCCCAACCAAAAAGAGCCCAGGACCAGATGGGTTCAGTACAGAATTCTATCAGATCTTCATAGAAGACCTCATACCAATACTATCCAAACTATTCCACAAAATTGAAACAGATGGAGCACTACCGAATTCCTTCTATGAAGCCACAATTAGTCTTATACCTAAGCCACACAAGGACCCAACAAAGAAAGAGAACTTCAGACCACTTTCCCTTATGAATATCGACGCAAAAATACTCAATAAAATTCTTGCAAACCAAATCCAAGGTCACGTCAAAACCATCATCCATCATGATCAAGTAGGCTTCAAACCAGGCATGCAGGGATGGTTTACTATATGGAAAATGATCAACATAATCAACTATAGAAACAAAGTTAAAGATAAGAACCACATGATCATTTCATTAAATGCTGAGAAAGCATTTTGCAAAATCCAACACCCCTTCATGATAAAAGTCCTGGAAAGATCAGGAATTCAAGGCCCATATCTAAAATAGTAAAAAAACAATATACAGCAAACCAGTAGCTAACATCAAACTAAATGGAGAGAGACTTGAAACAATCCCATTAAAATCAGGGACCAGACAAGGCTGCCCACTCTCTCTGTACTTATTCAATGTAATTCTCGAAATCCTATCCAGAGCAATCAAACAATGAAAGGAGGTCAAAGGAATACAAATCGGAAGGGAAGAAATCAAACCGTCACTATTTGCAGATGATATGATGGTATATTTAAGTGACCCCAAAAGTTCCACCAGAGAACTACTTAACCTGATAAACAACTTCAGCAAAGTGTTGGGGTATAAAATTAACTCAAACAAATCAGTAGCCTTCCTCTACTCAAAAGATAAATAGGCTGAGAAAGAAATTAGGGAAATGATACCCTTCACAATAGTCCTAAATAATATAAAATATCTTGGTGTAACTTTAACCAAACAAGTGAAAGATCTGTATGACAAGAACTTCAAGTCTCTGAAGAAAGAAATTGAGGAAGATCTCAGAAGATGGAAATATCTCCCATGCTCATGAATTGGCAGGATTAATAAAGTAAAGATGGCCATTTTGTCAAAAGCAATCTACAGATTCAATGCAATCCCCATCAAAATCCCTACTCAATTCTTTATAGAGATAGAAAGAACAAAATTTGTAATACCAATGGCTTAAACTTCCTCAAAATAAAAGAATCAATCAAATGGGACCTCAAACAGTAACTGAGCAAAGTGATAAAAACTGTATGTATTGGCAAAACACAGATGACCATTGGAGGACAAGACCCAGAAATGAACCCAACAGATCTTTGGGGAAAAGATAGCATTTTCAACCTGGCAACTGGAGGTCAAGATGTGTAGAAGAATAAAATCAATCCATTCTTATCACCTGATAGGAGGGATCAAGAACCTCCATCCAAAATATACAAAGAACTCAAAAAGAAGAATTAGAACATCAGAGAAAATTTCCAACAAAACCCTATTAGAAAACAAAAATGGGACATTCTCAGCTGAGGATTATTAAAGGCCAAAACAGATTGGGAAAAGATCTTTACCAATCCTAAAGAAATGTCCAAAATCAACATCCTTAAGAAGTTAGACTCCAGAGAGCCATTCTCAGCTGGGGAAATGCAAACCAAATGTTTCAACATCCTTAGTCATGAGATTCCAACCCTGAGATTCCTCACACCAGTCAGAATGGCTAAGATCAAAATTCAGGTGACAGCAGATGCTGGCAAGGATGTGGAGAAAGAGGAACACTCCTCCATTGTTGGTGGGATTGCAAACTGGTACAACCACTCCAGAAATCAGTCTGGAGGTTCCTCAGAAAATTGGACATTCCACTACCTGAGGATCCAGCTATACTTCTCCTGGGCATATATCCAAAAGATGCTCCAACATACCTCAAAGACACATGCTCCACTATGTTCATAGAAGCCTTATTTATAATAGCCAAAAGCTGGAAGGAACCCAGATGCCCTTCAACAGAGGGATGTATTTAAAAAATGTGGTACATCTATACAATAGAGTACTACTCAGCTATCAAAAACAATAACTTCATGAAATTCATAGGCAAATGAAATGAACTAGAAAATATCATCCTGAGTGAGGTAACTCAATCACAGAAAAGCACACTTGGCATGTACTCATTAATAAGTGGATATTAGCCCAAAAGCTCAAACTACCCAAGATGCAATCCACAGACTACAGGAAGCTCAAGAAGAAGGATGACCAAAATGTGATGCTCCCACTCCTTCTTTAAAGGGGAAAAATATCCACAGTAGGGGATATGGAAACAAAGTTTAGAGCATCGACTGAAGGAACAGCCATTCAGTCTGCCCCACATGTGGCCCATATATATACAGCCACCAAAACTAGATAAGATGAATGAAACTAAAAAAATGCATGCTGAAAGTGACCGGATATAGTTCTCTCCTGAGAGACACATCCAGACCATGTCCAATACAGAGGTCAATGCTAGCAGCAAACCACTGAACTGAGAAGAGGACCCCCTTGGGGAGAATTAGAGGAAGTATTGAAAGAGTTGAAGGAGCTTGCAACCCCATAAGAGCAACAATGCCTACCAACCAGAGCTTCCAGGGACTAAACCACTACCCAGGACTAAACCACTACACGGACTTACCCAGAGCTCCAACTGTATAGGTAGCAGAGGATGGCCTTGTTGGGGCACCAGTGGAAGGAGAAGCCCTTGGTCCTGCCAAGGTCTGACCCCCAGTACAGGGGAATAGAGGGTGGGCAGTAAGGGGGATGGATGGGGAGAATACCCATATGGGGGAGGGAGTGGGGGAGAGGATGGGGGCTTATAAACAGGAAACCGGGAAGGGGAATAACATTTGAAATGTAAGTAAAGAAATATATCCAATTAAAAAGGAAGAATGACAATGGAAAGCATGCATGCCTGCTTAGTACCAAGCTAGCTCTCTCTACTCTCACACTGTCCAGGGTCCCAAACAATGGTGCCACCCATGTTCAGCCTGAATCATCACAGATCACAGATCATAAGACATTGGGACACACTCCTCCACAGACAAGCCCACAGGCCAACATGATCTACATAGTCCCTCACTGAGACTCTTTCCAGGAGATCCAAGGTTGGGTCAAGTTGACAAACTAACCATCACAAACATAAATGCCATTTTTTGAGTCCATTTACTCTACAGATGTTTCCTCATGCATAAACATGAGTTATAGGCATGATGACTGATTCATATCCCTCAAATCTCTTGCCACATCAAAGCGTCAAAACTTTTTGGAATGGTTTCCTCTGGGGGAAAGTTACTTCAGGTTGTTTTGTTCTACATCTCAGTCTGAGATCTGAGACTTGCAGTGATAAAGGACCAGTTAACCATTATTTAGCATGCATTCATTATCTATAATGAGATTCATTATAACATTTGCATGTATAGGTAGCCATTTTTATTATATTAGTTATACTGTTATAGTTATCTCTCTTTTCCCCTCCCCTCACATTAATCTCTTTTCCCAACTTGTCCCTTTATTTTCTTTTTAAAACATAGTAGCTCTTCTTATATGATTTCGTACGTGAATCCACATATATTTATCATTATCCACGCCACCCCCACCACACTCCCCTCCCGCTCTCATGCTCTCCCCCTTTTTAACTTTGTGACACTGTATGCTCCAATGAGTGCTGCCT